>NC_136527.1:94195685-94275685 GCF_053919585.1 Euprymna scolopes | reverse complement strand
TCTTCTTCTTTTTTTAGGCGATGTAATAAACCATATTTTTGAGTAGGGTTGCCTCCTCTCTTTATTTTGGGTTGTATATTTTTCATGTTGCAAAAATGCTCCCGGGAGATCTTTTTTAGGATTCTATAGGTTTTCTTTTTTTTACACTTTTTATTATCTTCGAAAAATGTAAAAAAAAATGTAAACAGGCAGTTTACGATTTGAAATGCATCATTAAAATGATAGTTCTTTCAACTTTATATTTTTATTTCGTCGTCTTCAAGTCCAATGTAAATAAGTTCTTGATGAGCCGTTCCTCTTAAATAATCTAATTTACCAAATTTAAACTTCTAACGATTACTATGATATTGTCTTTGACTACTGTACACACTTTAACCCTTATCCTCGAGTGGCCTCTGGGACTTGATAAGTAGTGATTCCTATATAAAATAAAAAAATATTTCACTACTTTGATGGTGAATCTATAGTCAGTCTGTGCTGATTTTCCTTGCGATATTCGTTTTCAGCATACCTGAACACACTGAGGGTTGGCCCCTTTCATATGCCGCCTGTTTAAACATGGTCGCCAGATATTTACATTTAAAAATACACGCATTAATAAAACTAGCTCCAAAACTATTTGTCTCTGTTAGTTTTACTTGCGATATTCGTTTTCAGCATACCTTAACAAACTGAGGGTTGGTCCCTTTCATATGCCGCCTGTTCAAAGATAGTCGCCAGTGATTTACATTTCAAAATACACGCATTAATATAACTAGCTCCAAAACTATTTGTCTCTGCTAATTTTCCTTGCGATATTCGTTTTCAGCATACCTGAACGCTTTTAAAATCAACATTTCGAATGTTAACGAAATACACACACAGACACACACACACACGTAAACCCAGTGAAAGTGTCTGCTGTCGATAAGCTAGTTGTAAATTAGATTACTCTCTGATGAGTTTTAGTCTAGCCACACTGTGATACAGCGGAACAGTCCGTCTGTTTTGCATAACTCAGTGAAAGTGTCGACTGTAGATTAACTAGTTGTAAATTCTTAAAGGAGAAGCCCCTTTAAGAAGAGACTTGAAGACTTATCGGCCAACCTGGGCAGTGCGTTGTAAACAGAAATCCATTTCAGACTGAACTTTTTCCAAAACTTAGTTCGTCTTCAAAGTGACAAGAATGCCGACACTCGACTTATTGTCGCCACCCCGATCTTCGCACCATTACGCTAATAAAATTGTTCTTTGCCTGGGATCAAAATGGCGAATCTCAATTTGAATTGAGAAAGTCAAGCTAAATACAAGGACGATTCATATAAATTATAGCTGTTGATTTAATGTATTGAATATTAAAACTTTGTCAAACGGAGATGATATAGAAAGCTGGGGAGCGAAACACACACACACACACACACACACACACACACACACAAACACAGAGTAATGATTCGTGTTTTGTGTGTTGGTGTGTTTAAGTATTTGTGTGTGTGTTTATGCGAGTGCGTGTATGTGTGTTTATGCAAGTATGTGTGTATGTGTGCGTTTATATAGAGTGTGTGCCTCTCAGCTGTCTCCGTTTCTTCTCCCTTCCTCGTTGACGTGATGGCGGAGAGCGTAGACACACATATTTCTCTCTCTCTCTCTCTCTCTCTCTTCTCCCCCCTTTGCCCCTCTTTCTCTTTCTGTCTCCCTCCCTCTCTCTCTCTCCCTTCTCCCCCCTTTCCTTTTCTGTCTCCATCTCTCATATATATATATATATATATATATATATATATATATATATATATATATATATATATATAAACTTCGTAACAGGAGCACGGAGAAGCCAGAGAGAGAGAGAGAGAGAGAGAGAGAGAGAGAGAGAGAGAGAGAGAAAGAGAGAGAGAGAGAGAGAGAGGTTAGCAGCAAATGGTCTTTGGTCAGAATGAAGGAAAAAAAACGGTTATTTTTACGACCTACCCCAGCGTAGTATAAACATCCAACCTCTCCTTGAAAAAATATATGCATCCTATGCAGTTGTGCTACCGTGCCGAAATAAAAACATTATTATTTAGAAATCTATTCTTTGTACTGTCATCTAACAATGTAATCAATATGTCGTGAAACTTGAATTGAACGAGGAATAATTCCGAGTGAAAAATCGAGTATCGCTTTTAGATAAACTCGACATCAGGTCAAATTCATTTAGTTTAGATTTAGCTTGTTCACATAATGTTGATGCATTAGAAACATGTTTTGTTTTTTAAGTTTTGCATGCATAATACTTAATGGATTTTAAATAGAAATGATTCATTCGTTTATTAATAATTAATAAAAGCAAAATAAAACTATTTTACTATTTTTTAACCTGGTTGCGACCTTTTGACTATTTTTTTTCTCTGGTCGCTATCTTTAAATATTACCCCGTATCCAACTAAGTACCGACTTTTCTATACGATAGCAAGTCTGCGTAAAGTAAACACTATCAGAGTAGAAGGATTTCCGACCTTTAGGGACCCCAGCAGTGAACCGTCGTGAACCGAACCGCTGTGATTTTGCCATTGTACGTCGAGGTGGTATGGGTTCATCAGAGCACATCCCATTAAAGTACTTGTAAACAAGGATGCAACACCGAGGCGATGGGACAGACTTTGGAGATTGACCTATAGCACGGGGCCTATTAGATTACTCTTTTTTTGTTGTTGTTTTTGTGCTCAACGATAAAAACCGACTTCTTCATTTGTGTTTGCTTCTCATTTTCGCTTTTGCTCTGATAAGCGTTTCGCTAATGTGAAAAAGAAAACATGTTCGAACGTTTGCTGACATTTATTGGATGTGTTGCTACCAGTATTTTGCTTAATTTTCGAGTTTGGAGCGATTATCGAGTCTCACAAGATGTCTGTAAAATGTCAGACACTTCTTTATTGTTCTAACTTAAAACCGTGCGCTACTTTTGTGTGTGTTAAATAAACGTTTTAAAATAAGTTAAAACAACAAAAATGTGATCTAGGTACGTAGAAGAGTAACTTATCTTGCCTTTGGTAACATTCATTTTCTTATATATTTATTTGTTCACTACTTTTTCGTTTTGTTCTCTTGAATGCGAAATATTCGCCGTGGAATTTCCACGGGTCACGATTATTTCGTTTTATTAATCTTAAGTTTCATAGAATAAAAAGTTCAGACACAACTTTGTCGAGCGATTTATAATCGATTTCATTTAACTTCTGTTTGACCCCGGCACGTACGATCCTTTCTCTCCTTCCCCCACTCTCTCTCTCTCTTCTTTAGCTTGGTGACAAGCGATATGCTTATGTGTGCGTGTGTGTGTGTGTGTGTGTGTATGTGTGTACATGCGTGCGTATGTGTGTTGTCGTGTTCACCAAAATTTAAAAAAATAAAAACTTTTTTCCCCGACCGACCGGATTAGGGTTGTGAGGTGTGGTTAGAGTTCATGAAAATAAATGTTAGCAATAAAAACTTTTTAAAACCAAGTTAGAAAAAAGAAAACAATTTGCTTCCCCCACCAAATTATCATATATTGGAGCGTCTAAATTAAGATTCTACTTTTTTTTTTAGGCGATGTAATAAACCATATTTTAGAGTAGGGTGCCTCCTGTCTTTACTTTGGTTTGTATATTTTTCATGTAGCAAAAATGCTTCCGGGAGATCTTTTTAGGATTCTAAAGGTTTGCCTTTTTTTACACTTTTTATTATCTTCGAAAAATGTACACAAATGTAAACAAGCAGTTTACGATTTGAAAGGCATCGTTAAAATGATATTTTTCGCGAGTTCTTTCAACTGTATAGTTTTTATTTCGTCGTCTTCAAGTCCAATGTAAACAAGTTCTTGATGAGCCGTTCATCTTAAGTAATCCAATTTACCAAATTTACACTTCTAACGATTACTATGATATTGTCCATTGACCACTGTACACTCTTTAACCCCTCGAGTGGTCTCTGGGCCTTGATAGTCAGTGATTCCTTTGTAAAATAAAATAAAAACATTTCAATACTTTGATGGTGAATCTATAGTCAGACTATGCTAATTTTCCTTGCGATATTCGTTTTCAACATACCTGAACAAACTGAGGGTTTGCCCCTTTCATATGCCGCCTGTTCAAACATGGTCGCCAGTGATTTACATTTCAAAATATACGCATTAGTATCTCGAAATATACGCATTAGTATCTCGAAAACTATTTGTCTGTGCCTTGCGATATTCGTTTTCAGCATACCCGAACGATTTTAAAATAGACAGGCCGAATGTTAACGAACCACACACACACAAAAAGACACACACACACACACACACGTAAACTCAGTGAAAGTGTCTACTGTCGATAAGGTAGTTGTAAATTAGATTACTGGCTCTTATGAGTTTTAGTCTAACCATCCTTTACAACTGTGATACAGTAGAACAGTCCGTCTCTGGACAATTAGCAGTGTATCGCATAACTCAATGACAGTGTCGAATGTTGACTAGCTAGTTGTAAGTTAGGTTACTGGCTCTGATGAGTTACACTCTAACCACCCTTAATAACTGTGATACAGCGGAACAGTCCGTTTTTGGACAAGTGGCGGTGATCGCATAACTCTTTGAAAGTGCCGAATGTCTATTAGCTAGTTGAAACTTAGATTACTGGTTTTAATGAGTTTCAGTCTAACCGCACTTAATAACTTTGATACAACGGAAGAGTCCGTCTGTTTCGCATAACTCATTGACAGTGTCGCGTGTCGATTAGCTAGTTGTAACTTCGTAGCCGAATGCCCCTTTAAGAAGAGACTTGAAGATAATAATTATTGTTATTTGTATTGTTATTCTTATCGTCCAGCCATGATGCACGTGCAGAAATCCATTTCCAACTCAACTGTGTTAAAAAAAACTTACTTCGAGACAAGAACGCCGACACTCGACTTCGAGACGAGTTTTCCCGGGACAAGTTTTCCGGGCACTGGTATAAGTGCTATGGATTCATCAGAGCACATCTCATTAAAGTACTTGTAAACAGGGATGCAACACTGAGGCGATGGGACAGACTTTGGAGATTGGCCTATAGCACGGGGCCTATTAGATTAGATACTCTTTTTGTTTTTGTTTTTGTGCTCAACGATAAAAACCGACTTCTTCATTTGTGTTTGCTTCTCATTTTAACTTTTGCTCTTATAAGAGTTTCGCTAATGTGAAAAAGAAAACATGTTCGAACGTTTGCTGACATTTATTGGATGTGTTGCTACCAGTATTTTGCTTAATTTTCGAGTTTGGAGCGATTGTCGAGTCTCACAAGATGACTGTAAAATGTCAGACACTTTCTTTATTGTTCTAACTTAAAACTGTGCGCTATTTTGTTTGTGTTAAATAAACGTTTTAAAATAAGTTAAAACAACATTTTCTCATATATTTATTTGTTCACTACTTTTTCGTTTTGTTCTTATTGAATGCGAAATATTCGCCGTGGAATTTCCACGGGTCACGATTATTTCGTTTTATTAATCTTAAGTTTCATAGAATAAAAAGTTCAGACACAACTTTGTCGAGCCATTTTTTAAAACTTACGTTTGACCCCGGCACGTGCAGTGCAGAGAACACGACCCTTTCTCTCCTTCCCCCACTTTCTCTCTTCTTTAGCTCGGTGACAAGCGAATGCTTATGTGTGCGTGCGTGCGTGCGTGCGTGCGTGTGTGTGTGTGTGTGTGCGTGCGTGCGTGCGACGTGCCAACGTCAAACGAAGTTTAAATTAAAATTCATTTCGTCGGTTTCAACAAAATTTTAAAAAAGTAAAAACTTTTTCCCGACCGGCCGGATTAGGGTTGTGAGGTGTGGTTAGAGTTCATGAAAATAAATGTTAGCAATAAAAACTTTTTAAAACCAAGTTAGAAAAAAGAACACAATTTGCTTCCCCACCAAATTATCGTATTATTGGAGGCCCCGATTCTTCTTTATTTTAAGCGATGTAATAAACCATATTTTTGAGTAGGTTTCCTCCTCTCTTTATTTTGGTTTGTATATTTTTTATGTTGCAAAAATGCTTCCCGGAGATCTTTTTAGGATTCTAAACGTTTACTTTTTTTTACACTTTTTATTATCTTCGAAAAATGTACACAAATGTAAACAAGCAGTTTACGAGTTGAAAGGCATCGTTAAAATATTTTTAACGAGTTCATTAAATTTTATATTTTTATTTCGTCCTCTTCAAGTCCAATGTAAACAAGTTCTTGATAAGCCGTTCCTCTTAAGTAATCCAATTTACAAAATTTATACTTCTAACGATTACTATGATATTGTCCCATACTGCACACTCTTTAAACCCTCGAGTGGTCTCTGGGCCTTGATAAGTAGTGATTCCTTTGTAAAACAAAAAATATTTCAATACTTTGATGTGCTAGTTTTCTTTTTCATTTCAAAATGCACGCATTAATAAAACTGTCTTGAAAACTATTTGTCTGTGCTAACTTTCCTTGCGATATTCGTTTTCAGCATACCTGAACAAAGATAGGGTTGGCCCGTTTCATATGCCGCCTGTTCCAATATGGTCGCCAGTAATTTACATTTCAAAATACACGCATTAATAAAACTAGCTCCAAAACTATTTGTCTCTGCTAATTTTCCTTGCGATATTCGTTTTCAGCATACCTAAACAAACTGATGGTTGCCCCCTTTCATATGCCGCCTGTTCAAACATGGTCATCAGTGATTTACATTTCAAAATACACGCATTAATAAAACTAGCTCCAAAACTATTTATCTCTGCTAATTTTCCTTGCGATATTCGTTTTCAGCATACCTGAACAAACTGAGGGTTGGCCCCTTTCATACACCGCCTGGTTAAACTGTTCAAACAGGGTCGCCAGTGATTTACATTTCAAAATACACGCATTAATAAAACTAGCTCCAAAACTATTTGTCTCTGCTAATTTTCCTTGCGATATTCGTTTTCAGCATACATGAACAAACTGAGGGTTGGCCCCTTTCATATGCCGCCTCTTCAAACATGGTCGCCAGTGATTTACATTTCGCAATACACGCATTAATAAAACTAGCTCCAAGACTATTTTTCTCTGCTAATTTTCCTTGCGATATTCGTTTTCAGCATACCTGAACAAACTGAACGGTTCGAGTTTTCCGGGTACGATTTTTCCAGAGACGAGTTTTCCCGGGACAGGTTTTCCGGGCACTGGTATAAGTGCTATGGGTTCATGAGAGCACATCCCATTAAAGTACTTGTAAACATGGATGCAACACCGAGGCGAAGGGACAGACGTTGGAGATTGACCTATAGCACGCACTATTAGATTAGATACTCTTTTTTTTGTTGTTGTTTTTGTGCTCAACGATAAAAACCGACTTCTTCATTTGTGTTTGCTTCTCATTTTCGCTTTTTCTCTGATAAGTGTTTCGCTAATGTGAAAAAGAAAACTTGTTCGAACGTTTGCTGACATTTATTGGATGTGTTCCTACCAGTATTTTGCTTAATTTTCGAGTTTGGAGCGATTATCGAGTCTCACAAGATGTCTGTAAAATGTCAGACACTTCTTTATTGTTCTAACTTAAAACCGTGCGCTACTTTTGTGTGTGTTAAATAAACGTTTTAAAATAAGTTAAAACAACAAAAATGTGATCTAGGTACGTAGAAGAGTAACTTATCTTGCCTTTGGTAACATTCATTTTCTTATATATTTATTTGTTCACTACTTTTTCCTTTTGTTCTCTTGAATGCGAAATATTCGCCGTGGAATTTCCACGGGTCACGATTATTTCGTTTTATTAATCTTAAGTTTCATAGAATAAAAAGTTCAGACACAACTTTGTCGAGCGATTTATAATCGATTTCATTTAACTTCTGTTTGACCCCGGCACGTACGATCCTTTCTCTCCTTCCCCCACTCTCTCTCTCTCTTCTTTAGCTTGGTGACAAGCGATATGCTTATGTGTGCGTGCGTGTGTGTGTGTGTGTGTGTGTATGTGTGTACATGCGTGCGTATGTGTGTTGTCGTGTTCACCAAAATTTAAAAAAATAAAAACTTTTTTCCCCGACCGACCGGATTAGGGTTGTGAGGTGTGGTTAGAGTTCATGAAAATAAATGTTAGCAATAAAAACTTTTTAAAACCAAGTTAGAAAAAAGAAAACAATTTGCTTCCCCCACCAAATTATCATATATTGGAGCGTCTAAATTAAGATTCTACTTTTTTTTTTAGGCGATGTAATAAACCATATTTTAGAGTAGGGTGCCTCCTGTCTTTACTTTGGTTTGTATATTTTTCATGTAGCAAAAATGCTTCCGGGAGATCTTTTTAGGATTCTAAAGGTTTGCCTTTTTTTACACTTTTTATTATCTTCGAAAAATGTACACAAATGTAAACAAGCAGTTTACGATTTGAAAGGCATCGTTAAAATGATAGTTCTTTCAACTTTATATTTTTATTTCGTCGTCTTCAAGTCCAATGTAAATAAGTTCTTGATGAGCCGTTCCTCTTAAATAATCCAATTTACCAAATGTACACTTCTAACGATTACTATGATATTGTCCATTGACTACTGTACACACTTTAACCCTTATCCTCGAGTGGCCTCTGGGACTTGATAAGTAGTGATTCCTTTATATAAAAAAAATTTCACTACTTTGATGGTGAATCTATAGTCAGTCTGTGCTGATTTTCCTTGCGATATTCGTTTTCAGCATACCTGAACACACTGAGGGTTGGCCCCTTTCATATGCCGCCTGTTAAAACATGGTCGCCAGTGATTTACATTTCAAAATACACGCATTAATAAAACTAGCTCCAAAACTAGTAGTCTGTCTGTCTGTGCTAATTTTCCTTGCGATATTCGTTTTCAGCATACCTGAAAAACTGATGGTTGCCCCCGTTCATATATCACCTGTTCAAACATGCTCGCCAGTGATTTACATTTCAAAATACACGCATTAATAAAACTAGCTACAACAGTATTTGTCTGTGCTCATTTTCCCTGCGATATTCGTTTTCAGCATACCTGAACAAAAAGAGGGTTTGCCCCTTTCATATGCCGCCTGTTAAAACATGGTCGCCAGTGATTTACATTTCAAAATACACGCATAATTTAAACTAGTTCCAAAACTAGTAGTCTGTCTGTCTCTGCTAATTTTTATTGCGATATTCGTTTTCAGCATACCTGAAAAACTGATGGTTGCCCCCGTTCATATGTCGCCTGTTCAAACATGGTCGCCAAGGATTTGCATTTCAAAATACACGCATTAATAAAACTAGCTCCCAAAATAAACTCTGTCTGTGTGTGCTAATTTTCCTTGCGATATTCGTTTTCAGCATACCTGAACAAACTGAGGGTTTGCCCCTTTCATATGCCGCCTGTTCAAACATGGTCGCCAGTGATTTACATTTCAAAATATACGCATTAGTATCTCGAAATATACGTATTAGTATCTCGAAAACTATTTGTCTGTGCCTTGCGATAGTCGTTTTCAGCATACCCGAACGATTTTATAATGGACAGTCCGACTGTTAACGAACCACACACACACAAAAAGACACACACACACACACACACACACACACACGTAAACTCAGTGAAAGTGTCTACTGTCGATAAGGTAGTTGTAAATTAGATTACTGGCTCTTATGAGTTTTAGTCTAACCATCCTTTACAACTGTGATACAGTAGAACAGTCCGTCTCTGGACAATTAGCAGTGTATCGCATAACTCAATGACAGTGTCGAATGTTGACTAGCTAGTTGTAAGTTAGGTTACTGGCTCTGATGAGTTACACTCTAACAACCCTTAATAACTGTGATACAGCGGAACAGTCCGTTTTTGGACAAGTGGCGGTGATCGCATAACTCATTGAAAGTGCCGAATGTCTATTAGCTAGTTGAAACTTAGATTACTGGCTTTAATGAGTTTCAGTCTAACCACACTTAATAACTTTGATACAGCGGAAGAGTCCGTCTGTTTCGCATAACTCATTGACAGTGTCGCGTGTCGATTAGCTAGTTGTAACTTCGTAGCCGAATGCCCCTTTAAGAAGAGACTTGAAGATAATAATTATTGTTATTTGTATTGTTATTCTTATCGTCCAGCCATGATGCACGTGCAGAAATCCATTTCCAACTCAACTGTGTTAAAAAAAACTTACTTCGAGACAAGAACGCCGACACTCGACTTCGAGACGAGTTTTCCCGGGACAAGTTTTCCGGGCACTGGTATAAGTGCTATGGATTCATCAGAGCACATCTCATTAAAGTACTTGTAAACAGGGATGCAACACTGAGGCGATGGGACAGACTTTGGAGATTGACCTATAGCACGGGGCCTATTAGATTAGATACTCTTTTTGTTTTTGTTTTTGTGCTCAACGATAAAAACCGACTTCTTCATTTGTGTTTGCTTCTCATTTTAACTTTTGCTCTAATAAGAGTTTCGCTAATGTGAAAAAGAAAACATGTTCGAACGTTTGCTGACATTTATTGGATGTGTTGCTACCAGTATTTTGCTTAATTTTCGAGTTTGGAGCGATTGTCGAGTCTCACAAGATGACTGTAAAATATCAGACACTTCTTTATTGTTCTAACTTAAAACTGTGCGCTACTTTTGTTTGTGTTAAATAAACGTTTTAAAATAAGTTAAAACAACATTTTCTCATATATTTATTTGTTCACTACTTTTTCGTTTTGTTCTTATTGAATGCGAAATATTCGCCGTGGAATTTCCACGGGTCACGATTATTTCGTTTTATTAATCTTAAGTTTCATAGAATAAAAAGTTCAGACACAACTTTGTCGAGCCATTTTTTAAAACTTACGTTTGACCCCGGCACGTGCAGTGCAGAGAACACGACCCTTTCTCTCCTTCCCCCACTTTCTCTCTTCTTTAGCTCGGTGACAAGCGAATGCTTATGTGTGCGTGCGTGCGTGCGTGTGTGTGTGTGTGTGTGTGTGCGTGCGTGCGTGCGACGTGCCAACGTCAAACGAAGTTTAAATTAAAATTCATTTCGTCGGTTTCAACAAAATTTTAAAAAAGTAAAAACTTTTTCCCGACCGGCCGGATTAGGGTTGTGAGGTGTGGTTAGAGTTCATGAAAATAAATGTTAGCAATAAAAACTTTTTAAAACCAAGTTAGAAAAAAGAACACAATTTGCTTCCCCACCAAATTATCGTATTATTGGAGGCCCCGATTCTTCTTTATTTTAAGCGATGTAATAAACCATATTTTTGAGTAGGTTTCCTCCTCTCTTTATTTTGGTTTGTATATTTTTTATGTTGCAAAAATGCTTCCGGGAGATCTTTTTAGGATTCTAAACGTTTACTTTTTTTTACACTTTTTATTATCTTCGAAAAATGTACACAAATGTAAACAAGCAGTTTACGAGTTGAAAGGCATCGTTAAAATATTTTTAGCGAGTTCATTAAATTTTATATTTTTATTTCGTCCTCTTCAAGTCCAATGTAAACAAGTTCTTGATAAGCCGTTCCTCTTAAGTCATCCAATTTACAAAATTTATACTTCTAACGATTACTATGATATTGTCCCATACTGCACACTCTTTAAACCCTCGAGTGGTCTCTGGGCCTTGATAAGTAGTGATTCCTTTGTAAAACAAAAAATATTTCAATACTTTGATGTGCTAGTTTTCCTTTTCATTTCAAAATGCACGCATTAATAAAACTGTCTTGAAAACTATTTGTCTGTGCTAACTTTCCTTGCGATATTCGTTTTCAGCATACCTGAACAAAGATAGGGTTGGCCCGTTTCATATGCCGCCTGTTCCAATATGGTCGCCAGTAATTTACATTTCAAAATACATGCATTAATAAAACTAGCTCGAAAACTATTTGTCTCTGCTAATTTTCCTTGCGATATTCGTTTTCAGCATACCTGAACAAACTGAGGGTTGGCCCCTTTCATATGCCGCCTGTTCAAACATGGGCGCCAGTGATCTACATTTCAAAATGCACGCATTAACTAAAACTAGCTCCAAAACTAGTAGTCTGTCTGTGCTAATTTTCCTTGCGATATTCGTTTTCAGCATACCTGAACAAACTGGATGCAACACTGAGGCGATGGGACAGACTTTGGAGATTGACCTATAGCACGGGGCCTATTAGATTAGATACTCTTTTTGTTTTTGTTTTTGTGCTCAACGATAAAAACCGACTTCTTCATTTGTTTTTGCTTCTCATTTTCGCTTTTGCTCTGATAAGAGTTTCGCTAATGTGAAAAAGAAAACATGTTCGAACGTTTGCTGACATTTATTGGATGTGTTGCTACCAGTATTTTGCTTAATTTTCGAGTTTGGAGCGATTATCGAGTCTCACAAGATGACTTTAAAATGTCAGACACTTTCTTTATTGTTCTAACTTAAAACTGTGCGCTACTTTTGTTTGTGTTAAATAAACGTTTTAAAATAAGTTAAAACAACAAAAATGTGATCTAGGTAGGTAGAAGGGTAACTTATCTTGCCTTTGGTAACATTCATTTTCTTATATATTTATTTGTTCACTACTTTTTCGTTTTGTTCTTATTGAATGCGAAATATTCGCCGTGGAATTTCCACGGGTCACGATTATTTCGTTTTATTAATCTTAAGTTTCATAGAATAAAAAGTTCAGACACAACTTTGTGGAGCCATTTTTAATCGATTTCATTTAACTTCTGTTTGACCCCGGCACGTGCAGTGCAGAGAACACGATCCTTTTCTCTCCTTCCCCCACCTTCTCTCTTCTTTAGCTTGGTGACATGCGTGCTTATGTGTGCGTTTGTGTGTGTGTATGCGTGTGTGCGTGCGTGCGTTTCACCAAAATAGGGTGGCCTCTCCTCTCTTTATTTTGGTTTGTATATTTTTCATGTTGCAAAAATGCTCCCGGGAGATCTTTTTAGGATTCTGAAGGTTTGCTCTTTTTTTACACTTTTTAAACGCAAAAAATGTAAACAGGCAGTTTACGATTTGAAAGGCATCGTTAAAATCGTATTTTTCGCTAGTTCTTTCAACTTTATATTTTTACTTCGTCGTCTTCAAGTCCAATGTAAATAAGTTCTTGATGAGCCGTTCCTCTTAAGTAATCCAATTTACCAAATTGACACTTCTAACGATTACTATGATATTGTCCAATTGACTACTGTACACACTTTAACCCTTATCCTCGAGTTGCCTCTGGGGCTTGATAAGTAGTGATTCCTTTATAAAATAAAAAAATATTTCAATACTATGATGGTGAATCTATAGTCAGTCTGTGCTAATTTTCTTTGCGATATTCGTTTTCAGCATACCTGAACAAACTGAGGGTTGGCCCCTTTCATATGCCACCTATTCAAACATGGTCGCCAGGGATTTACATTTCACAATACACGCATTAATAAAACTAGCTCCAAAACTAGTAGTCTGTCTATCTGTCTCTGCTAATTTTCCTTGCGATATTCGTTTTCAGCATACCTGAACAAATTGAGGGTTGGCCCCTTCCATATGCCGCCTGTTTAAACATGGTCGCCAGTGATTTACATTTCAAAATACACACATTAATAAAACTAGCAACAAAACTATTTGTCTCTGCTAATTTTCCTTGCGATATTCGTTTTCAGCATACCTGAACGCTTTTAAAATCAACATTTCGAATGTTAACGTAACACACACACACACACACACACACACACACGTAAACTCATTGATAGTGTCTACCGTCGATAAGCTAGTTGTAAATTAGATTACTCTCTGATGAGTTTTAGTCTAGCCACACTGTGATACAGCGGAACAGTCCGTCTGTTTGGCATAACTCAGTGAAAGTGTCGACTGTCGATTAACTAGTTGTAAATTCTTAAAGGAGAAGCCCCTTTAAGAAGAGACTTGAAGATAATAATTATTGTTATTATTTGTTGCTATTCTTATCGGCCAACCTGGGCCGTGCATTGTAAACAAAAATCCATTTCAAACTGAACTTTTTCAAAACTTAGTTCTTCTTCAAAGTGACAAGAATGCCGACACTCGACCGTATGTAGTGGTCGCTACATCAAAACAGCAAATTAGTGACGACCACTAGACCACCGATTCAAAGAGCTGGAACAAAGGAAGCAGGGAACAGAACACATGCAATAATAATATTTATAGAAAAGACTGAGACAAGTAACATCACGTCTGTGTGTGAGAGGGAGAGAAGTTGCAGAGAAAACTCTATGAGAAGCCAAGACCTGGAAGGGTGGACATTCTAAACATAGCAAATATCACAGCCTGATAGATAAAAGGCCACCAATATGGTCAAACTAATTGTCAAGGACGTATCATCGACTTGTATGAGCAACATCTACTTGAGTTGTGTGTAAGTTAGTTAACGAATTAAAAAACAAATATTAATTCGTGATAAACCTGTTCTTTCGGCAGCCTGTAAGATCTCATACAGACAGAAGGAGTGAAGAGTTGTATCAGCTGTGCGTCGTATTTTGCAGTTGAGATGTTCTTGATTGTAGAATGTAGAGTGTTGGCAGTGTGGCATTGTTGCCTCTTGTTTTTTTTTAAATCACAAATACACATAGGATGAAGACAATTTTTAATAAGGGACATAATCTCGGCTAACACCGTCAAAGGGAGATAATTTTGCTAAAACAACCTATTTGATTTTATTTATTTTTCTAAATTTATACGATCTTTTCCAAATTTAGGATGAGTTCAAAAAAGAAATCCGGTTCCAGCAAAGATTCTTTTTATTTAGCAGATGCCAAACTTATTCCACGGATTCGGCAGGTAAACAACGCCATTTTTTTTTTAAAAGAAAACATTTTTATTTTTTTAAATTTCTAATCGTTTCTCGCGATCACCAACTAAAAATGCGAACACGTGTTCTCTTGCACATGTTTCGACATTATCAATAAGGATGTTTTCTTTTGTGTATGAATTCATTTATAAATGAGAGTTCGTTCTTTTCTAGCATAGTGGCTCTTAAAAACAAAATAAAACCGCGATGCTTTTATTTTGTTTTTTTTTTTGTATATTCACAATGACACTTACTTAAAAAAAAAAAAAAAAAAAAAAACACGGAAAAATCGGGAAACACTATTGGGACGGAATTTCGAAAATCATAATCCGGTACTAGTGCACTTGCTGATTGATCAGCGCTATTTTTTAAAATCGTATTTCCAATTTTAATAAAAGTTTTATGATATGTTTTTTTTTATTCAATTGTAAGGTTAAATTATACAATAGGTACAAAATACCCTCCCCTCCCCATGTTAAGAATGGCTTTTTAAATAATAACGTTAATATTTCAGCACGGATCAATAAGTGCACTAGTACCCATAATCCTGAATTTCACATGAAAAGAATCGTATCTACGTATTCCTCGTATTTTTAAGATGATTATATCCAAAAATTACGAAAATCGATAAGGTAGAAAATTATTTATTAAAGAAAATAAACAATAGACTTTGATGAAAACGATCGTAAGACACAGGAGAGTTCAAAAGGGAGGTAATTTTCCGTTTTGTTTAAACAAGATAGCAGCAATTTTTCTCCTGCTAACACGATTAAAGTTTTTTTTTTAATAATTCAGTAATATTCAGGTAATTTCGACTGTATAATTTGGAAGGTGGTACCATTGTAACTTATTAGAATTGACAAGAAAATCAGTTGAGACCATTGTTTTTTTTTTTAAATCTGAAAACTCACTTTATCGACTACAAAATCTCGTGCCAATTCTGTAGAAGCACCGAAAGTCTATACAGAACGAAGATGTCATATTCCAAAAATCACTTAAACCGATCCATTAGTTTTTTTAAACTAAGAAAATCCAAATTTATGATTTTACTACTAAATTGTTATTGAACATAAGGCTGATAATGCTTATTAAGAGTCGACAGATCAAGTTTTTTTTATGTAATTGTTTTAAGCAAAAACGAGGTAAATATACAGATACGCTACAACAGAACACAGACCACTCTAATTTGTTTTTATATAGGTAATTGAGGTCGCTGACAACGAATCTGATAGTCAAACTTGGGGCAAATTTACCGTTTGCATGGTATTAACCCCTGAACCCACGAACTACTTTCCACTATTTTGTAGCTTCCGTTTACGTTACGAGCGCGGTGTTCTGTTGTAGCGTATCTGGATATTTACCAAAAACAATATTACGTACTTAATTGTCATGGCGAAAAATTTTCGGCGAAAATAGTAATAATCCAAAAATGACGAAAAATCAATGAGTAGAAAGTTATTTATAGTTCTAAGCAATTAAAAAAAAATTGGGTAAAATTGCGTTTTTCGGTGCAAGTCTATAAATGATCCACAAGTAATCTTTTTTACTATAAAAATCTGAAAAAAAATCTTTATAATGTACGTACTTGTCACTGCATGAAGATGTCATATTCCAAAAATCACGTAAATCGATCAAGTATTTTTTTAATTTAAGAAAATCAAATATTATGCAACATTTTATCGAAGAAAAACTTCACTCCATCTTGTTTTTGAATGATACACTGCTAGCGACACCTATTGGGAATGTTTGGAATATAAGATCAGCAAGGGGCAGACAATCGACTTTTCACACTATAGAAAAAAAAACTTGGAAAATTAAGACATTTATAAGTTTTTGAGGATGTTGAAAATGAAAATAACGTTTAAAATTCCAGCAAACGAGTAGTTTCCAAGATATGAAGAAATGTTAGTTTAAAGAAAGTGAGGGATCACTTTTCTATAATAATTTAACGTATAATGATCACTCACTTTATGGCCACCACTAGTAAATGTAAAGCCCTGAATATGATAATGATTTCTGTTTCTTTTGTTTCGACAGTATTTGTCTAGTCATGGAAGAAGCAAAAGTTTTAGTGTTGGCACGATGGCCAGAGATCTGCAGTCGTCATATGGGTAAGCGAAAATCAAACTTGAATTTTTTTAAATTTTTTTACCATACCAGCGTATTAGATTCATCCTTTTTTTTATTTTTTTACATAGGAGTCACCACTTATCAAGGTCCAGAGGCCACTCGAGGATAAGGGTTAAAGAGTGCACATTATCAGAATCATAGTAATCGTCAGTAGTGGAGATTTGTTAAATTTGTTAACTTAAGTGGAACGGCTCATCAAGAACTTGTTTGCATTAGACTTGAAGATGGCCATAAATGATGACTCCCAAGTTAAAAAAAAAAACAAAAACAAAGGAGGGGTGGGGGTGAATCTGTTACGCTGGTATGGTCATGTGGAATGTGTTCCAAGACCTTGAATCTTTACTTAGTGTTTTTCCTTTTTGAAAACTACCTCCGCAATTTCCGGGACTATACTCTTGTGGGAACAAGATGTTTTTTTTGATTGGAATTGTTTCATTGTACCATTGATTGGTTTGGCGTCTCAAATTATCTCTTGCAAAAAAAAAAAAATGCTTATTTTTGCTTGGTTGATTATCTCCCTTATGTAAAATTGTTCATGAACTCCTTTAGCGCCTCCTTTTAGGTGACGAGCTGCATGCCTAATCATTGAAGACGTCGCTTTAACATGACAGAAATTTAAGATTGAGATGTTGGCAAAGAATGCGTTTAGTCCTCTCCAATTGCAAAAACTTAGACACCAGGGTCGGAAAATGGGATTGAGAAGTCAGTGATCCCGAAGAGGGGCACTCTGATCTGCAAAAAGAGTCTGGACAGCCCTGTCGGGATTCTCCGGTAAGAGCGCCTCGGTGATTAGCAATAAACCAGCCGTTTCTCAAAGAGAGAAGGCAAAGCTTGGAAGGGTGGACCTCTTAGAACTGCACAGAACTAAACTTCTACTGCAAAATCGTATCCGGAACCGTATCATTACAGGAATGGTCTAATCTCTGTTGGTTTTGGGGGCCCAGCATAAATCAGTTTAATATGGAGGCAATTCAGACCCTCTCTCAAAAAGGAGGGGCAGGGAGGCACTCTGGAGTAGGTAACTACTGGGAAGACGGCCGAACAAAGACGTACTCTATTTTCATCGAAGCCTGACGTCATGTGTCAGTAAAAATAGGTAAGATAGAAGGGGTCCATTTAATCATGGCCGTATATCTGAAATTGAAAATTGTGAACCTGTGTTGTTGTCGTTATTATTGGCTCACAAGGAGCCTTCACATAGTTTCTCCTTGAAAACAGCCTGCGCTGTTCCCTGAAAGCTGAGTGACAACATGTCAGCACTCTCCATCTCTTTTGATAAGATTTGCAAATAAATTTGCATTATCCCAACAGCTGCTTACCATCGATTTCTCGTTGGCAGCGGCTATTGGTCTTCACTGGAATTTGAGTAGCTTTAAGCCTCCTCAAGGTTCCAATCAACAGAAACCAGATCATTACAGGAATGGTATGATCTCTGTTAATTCTGGGGGCACAGGATAAACATCCCTAGCCGAGGTAAGGTGGAACATGGTCAGCAAGATGCGACAGAGATATTCTTGTTAAAGATTTCCAGCTTCTGCCGATCAGCCTCATTGACCCTCATGCGTCTTTCAAACTTTTCTATTCAAAGTCAATCTTTGCTATTCGCACAGATCACCCGCTAGTCGTTGTTAAAACCTTAGTTTCCGCTAAATCAGCCACGGTCATTGTCTCGCTACCATAGACGAAAATCAGCCAGATGACAGGTAATTTGTCGTTATGATTTTTCCGACGTTTATTGTTTTGATTCTAATATTTGTGGCCAAGCGAAATCGTAAAATGCAAAGTACCTAATTTATTTTTATTTATACATTTAATTTTTTTCAGAGATTATAACAGGAAAAAAAGGACTGCATTCTTGAAAAGTGTCGAAAGAGGTTAGTGGTACATTTCCATTTTCTTTTTCTATCAGGATACGAATTGCATTTTTTGTAAATCATTAAATTTTTTTTATTTTCATCAGGATACGAATTGCACGCACTTTTTGTAATTTGAGGTGTGTGTTGAGCAAAAAAAAAAAATAAAAAGTGGTGGTAGGTAGGCAGGCTTGAACCCGTGACGCGAAGGCGAAAAAGAAAGTCGAGGTGTGTGTAAGGGTGTTAATTGAGCCAAAAAAAAAAAATTGATATCAACCTAGAAATTTCTACGATTCAGCGCGGTACCTAAAGCACCTAACCTTCCGGTGATCTGGCAAGAACCGATGTGTCAACGTGATCTGTACACACGTGTATTTTTGTGAGAATATACTTTATTTCCTTATAATATATACTAATCCTTATTTAAGAAGCTCAGTGTAATTCCAAAAGGACATAATGTAAACATGTTATAAGGTATTTACAGCTTCTTTTCCAATTTTCGGATTTTTTTTCATGGATGAATTGTTGCTATTTCTTCTGATGAGTTAAGGGCAAAATAGATTCACTGATTGATATAATAATTAAGTGATTGATTTTGTGTTACGAAACACATACTCTCAAGAATTGCATAAGTCAACTTTTTCTTTTTTTTTTTTTTTTTTTTTTACAAGGTGGTCACCACTTATCAAGGCCCGGAAGCCACTCAGAGATAAGGGTTATTGCATGTACAGTACGTTAGTGTTGGAGATCTGATAAAGTGTCTTACTTAAGGGGGCAGTTCATCAGGAATTTGTTAACATTGGACTTGTAGACATCCAGGTTGTAGTCAGGTGGGAAACAGGCAACCGGAACAGAGTTCCACAGGTGTGCACTTCTAAGAAAGAAGCCTTGTTTATGGAATCTACGTTTTGATTTTGGCACAGATAAAGAGTGGGGCAAATTTTTGACAGTGGTTTCAGCTAGACGGGTGAGGGAGGGGGACCAAAGATTGGAGCTCAGACAAGCACCTGCCATGGTAGTAACGATAACACAAAGACAGGCTCGCAAGAAAGAGAAAAGGGCATCACCCAGTAGGCCACGGAGCCTATTTTGTACTCTGTCAAGGCAGGATAGGCTGTTTTTAGCAGCTCGTGCCCATGAAACTTTTGCTGTCCTGTTTATTATTTAATCGTTTACTTTACTAATCGTTTTCTTGTTACGAGTACTTTTACGGGTCTGTGTGTTTATCACCGTTCTTCCATATACGGGCGTGGGTGTGTCTGCATGCTCTTGCGTGCAGTTCACTGTTATATGTGTGTGTGTGTGTGTGTGTGTGTCAACATTTTTTAGCTTTTCTATTTATCTACCACTTACCTAACTTTATGAATATAGAATTATCTACTTTTTTAAATTTGTTTTGAATTCTATTGCGTAGCCTACGAAATCATTTGTAAGGATGAACCATCTTCGGAAGAGGCGGATGATTTTACGAGTCAGTTGGAAAAGAAGCACATTGCTAGTAAGAAGAGTGGTTTCCGGTAAGTATTACTGGTTATTGATTGATTATTACTGATTATTGATTATTTTAATAAAATAACTCTTTAACACTAGCGGGACCTGTAGAAATTCCACAGGGGACTGCTTCATATCTAATATATTGATGTTGGCATTCTGTAGATGTTCAGCGTGAATGGAGACGCCCTGATATTATTGTAGCTCTTTTGTTAAAACTGCAAAAGTGTTTATACATCGGGATTAGTGGCGCCAACTAGTTAAAAGTACTCTTTTGGCAAGCATGCATATAAAGAGCACTTTTTTTTTTAGTCGGTGCAATTACCCCTGGATTTGGTGCAATTACTCCGAAGTACGGTATGTAAATAACAAAGCGCTGTTTGCAATTTGTTTACATTGGACTTGCAATTTGTCATTTTGCAGAGGGAGGCAACTCTCGTTTACTAAGAGATTCGTTTACGTTTTCATTAAATTTTTGAGCGAGCAGCTATGGAACGTCGCAGACTGAGACACCAACGAGCGGCGACCACTCATCATCCAAACTCAAATCCTGTCTTCCCGTGCTCTATCTGTGTAAAGCAGTGTAGACGACGCATCGGGCTTCACAGTCATCAACGGAGACATAGAGTCAATTTTTAAAAAAAAATGGAGACATCGTCATCCACATGGATGGTTGGTTGTTTTTGTTTTACGGCATATCAACGTTTTTCAGGTTATTTAATGCCGAATCTAGTTATTTTGAGGAACGATTATTTAATGGAGTATATTTGTTTTTTAAGTCGGATTCTATTTAACTCATAGTTAGGACCCTAACAGGGTCAGAGTGGACCTGGGAGCAATGGCAATTAAAGGGTGGTTCCACACTCCCCAAGGCCCGCAAGGTGGCGGCCTCACCATCAGATATAGTTTTAGGTCATATCCAGGACCCCAGATGGATGGACTATCATAACTAACTAGCTAGCTTGTCCAATCAAATAACGACACTTTGTTACTGCAATACGATCAGGGGAAAAAAAACGTTATCTAAATATCTATCCAGTTATGTGTGAACTTGAAATTCTGATCTGATGTTTGGTTTTCCGTCTTCCTTCTCCAGATACAGTGAGGATTGCATCGATGCCGAAAGCGACACAACGGAGAAAAGCTTTTCCTCTGACAACGCTGATTACGTCATGTACAAGGTATTCACATTTTAACATCGACATTTCTTTTTGCGTTAACATTTCTTTATTGACTACGTGTATGTCTATGCAGTAGAACCTCGGGATACGGTGGCCCTAGGATACGTTGTTTTTTAGTTTACGATGTGGAATACAATGTTTTTCAAGCCCCTAGTTACGGTATTTGCCCCGCCTTACAGTGTTATTTATAATGTTATTTGATTATATACATGTGTATTATATATTGTACTGTATTTTGTGTTGTAATTTTTGATATGTACTTTTTTTTAGCCTCCACCATACGGCGATTTCACCTTACGATTCCAACCCGCGAACAGATTAATGCCATATTCTGGGGTTCTACTATATATATATACATATATATATATATATATATATATATAACTTCTGATAAATATATTATTTTCACTTTGACTTTCCATGTCTCACTGACTTTAGCAAATAGGGTGCATACCTTTATAACTATTTGCTAATATTTTCACTCCTCTGATGAGATGGTAGACATCGAAACCCTATAGGTTAAGGAGATAAACTTTCTAAAACATTCTTTGTCTTGCTTAGAATAATAAAAATTCTTTGATATGAAACTCAACCACTTCATTTCATTTCAATGAGAGTTTTTTGAAATTCATTGAATTACAATTTAATATATATATATATATATATATATACACACACACACAGACATACATACATACATGTAGCCAGCATTGTATAATTGAAGAAACATATTTTCACATATATATATTACTAGCAAAAGTACCCGTCGTTGACTGGGTTCAAAAACAGCCTACAGAAAATGGACTCTGATTTATGAAAGTATGATAGGTTATCAAAAGGAAGGGTTGTAATGAGATAGCTTCGAATTTGGGGGTATCAAAACCAAAGCAAAATATGATGAAAGTAAACATAAAATAGATAAACCCCATAATTTGTTATACCATACCTGTTCACACTGAAACACTTATCACAATATTCTGTGGATCTATATTAAAAAACCTTGTTAAACTTTGTGACATATTTCCATTCTATGGAGGTCAAGCGCAAACGAACACCCCATAATTTTATTATACCATATTTCTTCAAACTGAAACATAATTATCAAAGTATACTTACGCAGATAGATATGAAAAGTCTTTATTAAAGTTTGTGCCTATTTCCATTCTATGGAGGCGAGGCGCGAACGCAGACCCTACAATTTTATTATACCATCCCTATTTAAGTTAAAACATACTTATCAAAGTATTATTATGTACATCTATATCAAAAACACTTGTAAACGTTTTTTTTTTACTTTTTAAATTTTTTATTTCCATACTTTGTGGACCAGGCGCGTATGCAGACCCCACAATTTTAATGAATCATCATTATGCCAGATCAAACATACCCATTCCTGTGTCTCGATACATCATTATATGTGATCAGTTTTCTATAATAGTCAACCATATAGGAGCCTATTCGTGACCAGACACAACACAGACGTTCAGGTTTATATTATATTATATATATATATGGAAATTTCTCCTTTTATATATACCAATCCTTTAATTTATGAAGCTCAATGTAATTACAGAGCATATAACAAATAAATGACAAAAGTCTATATTCCAAATTTTAAGATGTTCACCATCTTACCATTTATTAATGCTTTATTCTGGAGTTCTACTCTCTATATATATACGTATATGTATGTCTGTGAATATATATATATATATATATATATAAATTATTTACTATAATAATTTTTTCCTGAGTTTTTATTTTTAATTTAAAATTTTTTTTTTATTTCTCATTTGCTATTCCTAACGTTTTCGTATTTTCCGCAGGACACAAACGCAATGAACAACTTCATGACCTCCATCTACCAGAATAACAAAAAGACGGAAAAATCCAGCAACGTCATGGAAGTACCAAATGAAACAAACGTTTCAAAACCGACATTACCAACCTCCACGCCTTGCAAGCGGGTTTCGTCTCCGGCCCCATCTCCGACCCTGTCGGTCCCTTCTGCTCTCACTGGCATGTCTAGTTCCTCGAAGACACCATCCCATCCACCCAGCCCTCATCACAAACCGTCTCTCACCCCTTTGTCCACACCAGTCGCCTCTTCCACTCCTTACATAATGAACCACTCTCCCATACATATGGCTTCTAACAACAAAAAATCCAATACTAATCGTTCTTATTTGGCAGATGATGTAAATTTGACCAAAAACAAAATGGTGGATGGAAATCGACTGAAAGCTTACGATTCCAAAAGGTTCTCAGCTCATGATGTAACCCCAACTCAACCGAATGAGAGGAGAAAGAATGCGACATCAGACGTTGTCTCTGCCGTGAAGGCGTCCAAGGTTGGTATAATGTTCGGATTTCTATTACTTTGATCTTATAGTTTCGTATACATTCATGTCATGATTGTTGAGTTCCTTTGACCTCATCCCCCTACCGTCGATATCTCACTAATCGTAATTTTGCACGTGTCGCTTTCATGCAAATTATTATGATTGATAAGTATTGAAAATATTTGAGGATTTTGCTTCTGTTTCTGAATTTTTGAGATGAGGATTTGTTTTTTATATTATTTGGATTCTTTGGACTGCTGTTCTCATCTTGAATGTTATGGTTTATATAATCTCTAACCTTCACGTATGTCTTGTCGGATTCTGTAATCTTTTTGTCGAACCCTGGGAATCTTTCTATCGAACTTTGGGAATCTTTCTGTCAAACTCTGGGAATCTTTTTGTCAAACTCTGGGAATCTATCTGTTTAACACTACATTCAGATTCAAGTTTCTTAACAACAGCATCAGTGACAGTTGTTGCTGGTATGTATCGGACGACTTTTAGAAATTAACTTTGAAAATAACCTATCTCTGGCCAGGTCTTAATTTATCCATCTTTCTTAATTGATCCGTTTGCACTTAATGATCACAACTTGGATTTTTTAAAAATTTTACACAAACATTAGTCATGGTAAAAGTAAATTTTTCACTTGTGAAAGGGGGACCCCACATGCTCAGCTTGTTAATTCTTATCCTTCAGGTTAGAGACAAGTGGTGAATTCCAATTAAAAACAAAGCCACTAATACTGCTTATTTATTTTTTTAGGATGCAGATATTCCATCATCAAAAAGACCGAGATTGTCAGAACGTTCACGGCAAGAACAACCAGATAAAAATACACAAAGCAAAGGTAGGTTTTAAGATTAACTCTTAATAAAACTCTTTAGAGTAACTTTCAATTTGCATCTTAAAACGGTACACTTATATCCAGTCTATTGCTAAGGTCGTTGAACAAATGATTGGATCATTTTATCGCTCCAGAAAGCACCCAACTCCAGATACAAGCCTATATCTAAAATTTCAAGTGTGTAGACCCCAAATTGTCGAAGGAGTTTGGTAGGGTTGTCAACAGTCAAATTGTTGAACTTTGACCCCCTTAACAGCTTAATTTCTGGCCCAAAACCAATCACATAGATTTTCCCAAATCTCAGTACCCTGTATATCAAATTTCGAGTCTGTAGACTAAAAATTGACAGAGTTATTGCGTAGGGAAATGTACACAGACACGTTCACTTTTATAGATATATAGATTTGGCTTGTGTAAATTACATGATAAAATATTTGCTCTACTAATAAGAATTTTAGTATTGAACACTATCGGAAATATCTCTACTTTATTATTGAGTTTTAATTTATGTTATTTTTGTCTTTTTTTAGAGTTTGGATTTCAGATTTCAAGTACAACTTTTGCTGATGTTGGAGGTAATGAACAGTGTTTATTGGTACGTAATTATTTTACTTATTTCCATCTTTCTAGCTGCTTATATATATATCTGACTTTTTCTCCTTTGATCTTGAGCAAATGGTACAATGGGGAAAGCGGTGGCTGGTTACTTTTAATACATCTAAAACCAAACTTCTATCTTTACATCATCAACACTCTGATCCCTATCTGGCATCAATTGAAATGAATGGCTCTCGTCTTGGGGAGGCTCCATGTTTTAACAAACTTCTAGGCTTGACCTTTACTCCTGATCTGAAATGGAACACATGCATCAAATCCATTGCCAAGGCCACTGGAAAAATGGTAGGATCCTTCTACCGCTCTAGTAGATATCTCACTCCTGATGCAATTCTCTACCTATATAAAAGCCAGGTACGGCCAACGATGGAGTATTATTGCAACATCTTTTTTTTTTTTTTTTTTTTTTTTTTTTTATTCAATTTTCACTCCAAACAAGGCACAGTGCCACTTTGAAGCAGGGGGCTACTATTAGGGACTTAATTAGCTGGGTCATTATGAAGGGAGAAGAGTAGAAAGATGTTTGTTAACATTACACTTGAACTTCTGCATATCATTGCAGTTGGAAAAGCAGAATCCCGGAAGGGAGTTCCAAAGACCAGCAGTTCTGGGGAAGAAACTATTGGAGTAAAAGGCTTTCTTGCACCTAGGGATCTCTACTGTAAAGGGATGAGACCTAGTAGCTTGTCGGGTTTGTCGGGGGTAGTTACGTCGGGGAGGTACAAGTGTTTGCAGTTCGTCAGAGCATTCACCATTAAAGTATTTGTAGAACAGGCAGAGGGATGCCACAGTTTGTCGATGGGACAGAGGCTGAAGCCTAGATGACAGTTTAGGACCTATCAGGTTGGCGACTCTCTTTTGAACCCTGTCCAGGAGCGAGAGACAAGCAGCAGATGCACCAGCCCAGATGTGACAACAGTACTCCATACATGGGCGAATGGTTGCCTTATAGAGGTATAGGATACTGTCAGGCATAAGTAGTTTTCTAGCACGGTAGAGGGAGCCAACCTTCCTTGCAGCAGCCTTGGCAATGCTCTCAATGTATCTATTCCAGTTCATATTCCCTGTAAACGTTAGGCCGAGGAGTTTAAAAGAAGTACTTTCAGGCAATGTGTTCTTGGCCATTGCTATTGGTGGTAGAGAAGGTTTCTTGTAGTTATTGAAGGAAACAAGCTTAGTCTTAGCAGCATTGAATGTGACCGACCATTTTTGTCCCCATTCCACTACGGATTGGAGGTCATCCTCTAGTGTTTCTGCCATTTCCTTGGATATGTGTTCATTTGTTATAGAGAGTGGTGTCATCGGCAAATATACCCATCTCCAAAACAATTTTATCAGGGAGGTCATTTATGAATATCAGGAATAATAGAGGTCCAAGGATAGACTCCTGAGGTACTCCCGCATTTATGTCATATTGTTTGGATGTACGACCGTCGAGGACAACTTTGATTTTTCTATTACTTAAGGATTTAATTACTTTATGAATTCTTCCAGTGATTCCATATGATCTAATTTTCCTTAGGAGACCATCGTGCCATACCCTGTCAAAAGCCTTAGATATATCGAGGGCTACCGCTCTACCCTCCCCTGTTTTATCCAATGAACGGTATATACGTTCAGAAACTACAGTTAAGATATCTGCTGTTGAACGGGCTTGCCTGAATCCATATTGTTTGTCAGTCAGGAGTTTAGCAGCTGTTAGGTGCTGGACTAGGGCTTGATTAACTAAGGACTCAAATATTTTGGCGAAAAGCGGGAGGAGGCTAATGGGGCGATAATTTAGTGGGTCAGTTCTTTCACCAGAATTCTTGAAGACTGGTACTACAGAGGCAGTTTTCCAGCAGTCGGGAAAACAAGATTCGTTAAGGCATTTATTGTAAAGTTTGGAGAGAACTGGAGCAACCACGGCAGAGCATTTTTTTAATAGCACAGCCGGGATGAGATCTGGTCCACATGCTTTTGAGGTGTCTAGGTTTTTTATAATAGCATGTACCTGAGAAGGGGTGATTTTCAAATCGTCTAGTGTGGCGTCTGTTCGCAGAGGAAAATCAGGGAGTGAGTGGTGTACCGAGTTCAGTGTGGAGTTTGAGGCAAACCGACTGGCAAGCAGATTAGCCTTGTCAGTTGCCGTGCAAGCAACCTCATGATTGTTTGTTAATGGGGGAATAGTTGACTGCCCATTATTAACTACGCTTAACGATGCGCTTTCTGGTGGTTTCAGAGTAATCTGTCTTAGCTGTCTCTATCATTCTCTTACAATTATTTCTAGCTTCTATAAACTTCTGTTTGTTTGAGCTGGACTTATGTCAGTTGAATCTGCGGAACGCATGCTGCCTTTGACATATGGCAGCTGCACAAGCAGAAGTAAACCATTGGGGAGAGTGGGGCTTGCTATAGAATTTCCGTGCGGGAACATGTGTTTCAATAGCAGTTTTGAACCATTCAGTGGTCTCATTTGCACACTGTTTCGCTGGAAGAGTAAAGATATTTTGCCATGGGGCATCTCTGATGAGCTCCCTGATGGCTTCCCAATCAGCCTTTTTGTAATACCTCGTTGTTTTGAGTAGTGGGTCTTCAGTTTTAGGGCGAGAATTTAGGCTGATTTTTACCATTATCACAGCGTGATCAGCATTTCTGAGTGGGCTGTGGGCATTTGTTATACAGTCATTGGGAACCGTTGTCAGAAAGAGATCTAGAAGTGAGGCATGTTGATCGTGCTGGCCTGGGAAACGTGTTGGAAATGTAACCAACTGAGATAGGGAATGGGATAAAGAGAAGCTATGTGTTGCGCTACCAGCTACATCTGTGTGATTAGAGAATCCTAGCCAGTTACTGTGGTGGACATTGAAGTCACCAAATACATGTATTTGTGCGCTAGTATCGAGGGAGAGTGCTATATCTATGCTGTCTGAGACTTTGTTTATTAGGGTACAGTCTTGGTTTGAGGGAGAGCGGTAGAGAAAATACAAGTAGCTAATATTGTGTTGCATATTTAGTCTGAAGCACATAAAGGCCTGGTCCTCTGATTCTAGTTTTATTTCTCTAGTCAGGGGGAGGGTGTTACGAATATAGACTCCAAGTCCATGCATATGTCTGTCCGAATCCTTACGGTAGAGTGGGAGATAACTAGGCATGTTAAAGTGGTTAGAGGGAATGGAGGAGTGAAGGTTAGTTTCACTTAATGCTAAGATATCCGGGGTGTTTACAAGGAGAAATGACTCAACATCATCTAAGTTAGTTCTAAGCCCGCGGATATTAGTAAATGCAAGCCTCAAGGGAGGAGGCAGGAGATGCTAGAAAGACCTTATTATGCCTTGACAGAGTTTAAAACAGACTTCGTAATCTAGTGGTGGATGCCCTTTTCTCTTTTAAACGTTTTATTTGTAACACAACTTGTTCCCAGGTAACATCGGACCTGTACAACTAAATATAATAAGATATTTTTTTTTTTTTTTTGTTATTTTCATCTTTCTAGGATATATGCAAAATTCTGGTCCACATGAAACATCCAGAGATCCATCGTCAGCTGGGTGTCACTCCTCCACGAGGTCTTTTACTCCATGGACCTCCAGGCTGCGGAAAGACGTTACTGGCTAATGCCATTGCAGGGGTAAAAAAAAAAAATCACAATCTTTGTTTTTTAAATTTTTTTAACAGGCAGGAACATTTCCAGCGATCACCACTTTGAAACATCTCTGCCTTATTAAAAACGCGTAGGAACACGACGTTGTGAATGTGACCACACGCATGCATAAAAGCAAAGGAACTATGTTTACACTCCGTCGCGCTCGAATACGGTGATCAGTCCCGAAGAAGCAGGCAGGCACTATAAAGACATTTACCTGCCAATACCAGACCACTTTCTCTCCAAATTTTCAAGTGCAACACGTCATCATGAGACATTAATACACCCAGCATGGTTTTATGTGGGTCGCAAATTTGGAGTCGGCTTTCAGCTGTCATGTTTGCTGAATCTTCTAGATAGTTTTTATTTTTCGATAATTGTTGAGCATTTGTGCATTTTAGATCTGGAGGACACTTTTTTTCTTGACTGGATAGAGGTCCTAATAGCGAGTTACTATCCAGTCATGGCTGATGGAACAAGAACATGCTACCCCTATGAAGTAAATAAAGGGTTCCACTTGAAATTATGTCCAAATTCCTGAGTTCGCCAGAAACATTCCCGAGTTTGACAAGATACACCTAAAGAAGGTCGGAGGTTACATCGACTGAAACGTGAAAATCACACTCAAGATGAATCTAAATAATACGAGCTGATTTTATGTTCTCTCCTTCTGCAAACCAGGTGCTTTGCCTGGGTTGATCTGGTCAATATAAGATCTTTTTCTTTTCTTGTCGACAAATCATCCAATTCCATGATCTTTTTGTGGCCATCAATGACAGATTCATCTACTTCTGAAGAATTGATCTATGAAATGTTTATGCCATTGTTTCATAATATCTAACCAGTACTCCTGATCAGTGCTGAAGAATCCTTTGATTTACGACAACAGAAGCAGAGAGGACGGACCAAACACCGACCTTTTTTTTTTTTTTTTTTTTTTTTTTTACACAGTGATCACCACTTATAAAGGCCCGGAAGCCACTCAGGGATAAGGGTTATTGCAAGTACATTACGTTAGTGAGGAGATTTGCTGAAATGTTTACTTAAGGGGGCGGTTCATTAGGAATTTGTTAACATTGGACTTGAAGACATCCAAGTTGTAGTCCGGAGGGAAGCAGGCAGACGGAACAGAGTTCCACAGGCGTGCAGTTCTAAGAAAGAAGCTTTGTTCATGGAATCTGCGTTTTGATTTAGGCACAGATATAGAGTGGGGGAAATCTATAAGGTGGCCAGAAAGTGGGTGCTCATTTTAAGTTAAATTTACATGGAAACTGATCAACTACTTTTCGAAAAACTAATTTCTTCATATCATGAAAATCATTTTTTTGCGACGGAAACGGTTTTAAGATTCGGTTTTAGCACACCTAAATCTACAAAAAAATTATTTTCTTATATATGGACGTGAGACGGGCCTTAATTTAAAATAATACCAGCGTGTATTCAATTGAAATTTCTAAGTCCAAACAAGAGGGGACGTAGGTATAGGTAGATGAGAATCCTATAGACCAAGTCAAGTCAACGTGTATTCAATTGAAAATTTCTAAGTCCAAACAAGAGGGGACGTTGGTATAGGTAGATGAGAATCCTACAGACCAAGTCATCTCAACGTGTATTCAATTGAAAATTTCTAAGTCCAAACAAGAGGGGACGTAGGTTTAGGTAAATGAGAATCCTATAGACCAAGTCAAGTCAACGTGTATTCAATTGAAAATTTCTAAGTCCAAACAAGAGGGGACGTAGGTTTAGGTAAATGAGAATCCTATAGACCAAGTCAAGTCAACGTGTATTCAATTGAAAATTTCTAAGTCCAAACAAGAGGGGATGTTGGTATAGGTAAATGAGAATCCTATAGACCAAGTCAAGTCAACGTGTATTCAATTGAAAATTTCTAAGTCCAAACAAGAGGGGACGTTGGTATAGGTAAATGAGAATCCTATAGACCAAGGCAAGTCAACGTGCATTCAATTGAAAATTTCTAAGTCCAAACAAGAGGGGACGTTGGTATAGGTAAATGAGAATCCTATAGACCAAGGCAAGTCAACGTGTATTCAATTGAAAATTTCTAAGTCCAAACAAGAGGGGACGTTGGTATAGGTAAATGAGAATCCTATAGACCAAGGCAAGTCAACGTGCATTCAATTGAAAATTTCTAAGTCCAAACAAGAGGGAACGTAGGTATAGGTAAATGAGAATCCTATAGACCAAGGCAAGTCAACGTGTATTCAATTGAAAATTTCTAAGTCCAAACAAGAGGGGACGTTGGTATAGGTAAATGAGAATCCTATAGACCAAGTCAAGTCAACGTGTATTCAATTGAAAATTTCTAAGTCCAAACAAGAGGGGACGTTGGTATAGGTAAATGAGAATCCTATAGACCAAGGCAAGTCAACGTGTATTCAATTGAAAATTTCTAAGTCCAAACAAGAGGGGACGTTGGTATAGGTAAATGAGAATCCTATAGACCAATGCAAGTCAACGTGTATTCAATTGAAAATTTCTAAGTCCAAACAAGAGGGGACGTTGGTATAGGTAAATGAGAATCCTATAGACCAAGTCAAGTCAACGTGTATTCAATTGAAAATTTCTAAGTCCAAACAAGAGGGGACGTAGGTATAGGTAAATGAGAATCCTATAGACCAAGTCATCTCAACGTGTATTCAATTGAAAATTTCTAAGTCCAAACAAGAGGGAATGTAGGTATAGGTAAATGAGAATCCTATAGACCAAGTCATCTCAACGGGTATTCAATTGAAAATTTCTAAGTCCAAACAAGAGGGGACGTTGGTATAGGTAGGTGAGAATCCTATAGACCAAGGCAAGTCAACGTGCATTCAATTGAAAATTTCTAAGTCCAAACAAGAGGGGACGTTGGTATAGGTAAATGAGAATCCTATAGACCAAGTCAAGTCAACGTGTATTCAATTGAAAATTTCTAAGTCCAAACAAGAGGGGACGTTGGTATAGGTAAATGAGAATCCTATAGACCAAGTCAAGTCAACGTGTATTCAATTGAAAATTTCTAAGTCCAAACAAGAGGGGACGTTGGTATAGGTAAATGAGAATCCTATAGACCAAGGCAAGTCAACGTGCATTCAATTGAAAATTTCTAAGTCTAAACAAGAGGGGACGTAGGTATAGGTAAATGAGAATCCTATAGACCAAGTCAAGTCAACGTGTATTCAATTGAAAATTTCTAAGTCCAAACAAGAGGGGACGTAGGTATAGGTAAATGAGAATCCTATAGACCAAGTCATCTCAACGTGTATTCAATTGAAAATTTCTAAGTCCAAACAAGAGGGAATGTAGGTATAGGTAAATGAGAATCCTATAGACCAAGTCATATCAACGTGTATTCAATTGAAAATGTCTAAGTCCAAACAGGAGGGGACGTTGGTATAGGTAGGTGAGAATCCTATAGACCAAGTCAAGTCAACGTGTATTCAATTGAAAATTTCTAAGTCCAAACAAGAGGGGACGTAGGTATAGGTAGATGAGAATCCTACAGACCAAGTCATCTCAACGTGTATTCAATTGAAAATTTCTAAGTCCAAACAAGAGGGGACGTAGGTATAGGTAAATGAGAATCCTATAGACCAAGGCAAGTCAACGTGTATTCAATTGAAAATTTCTAAGTCCAAACAAGAGGGAACGTAGGTATAGGTAAATGAGAATCCTATAGACCAAGTCATATCAACGTGTATTCAATTGAAAATGTCTAAGTCCAAACAAGAGGGAACGTAGGTATAGGTAAATGAGAATCCTATAGACCAAGTCAAGTCAACGTGTATTCAATTGAAAATGTCTAAGTCCAAACAAGAGGGGACGTTGGTATAGGTAAATGAGAATCCTATAGACCAAGGCAAGTCAACGTGTATTCAATTGAAAATTTCTAAGTCCAAACAAGAGGGGACGTTGGTATAGGTAAATGAGAATCCTATAGACCAAGGCAAGTCAACGTGTATTCAATTGAAAATTTCTAAGTCCAAACAAGAGGGGACGTTGGTATAGGTAAATGAGAATCCTATAGACCAAGGCAAGTCAACGTGTATTCAATTGAAAATTTCTAAGTCCAAACAAGAGGGGACGTTGGTATAGGTAAATGAGAATCCTATAGACCAAGTCAAGTCAACGTGTATTCAATTGAAAATTTCTAAGTCCAAACAAGAGGGAACGTAGGTATAGGTAAATGAGAATCCTATAGACCAAGGTAAGTCAACGTGTATTCAATTGAAAATTTCTAAGTCCAAACAAGAGGGGACGTAGGTATAGGTAAATGAGAATCCTATAGACCAAGTCAAGTCAACGTGTATTCAATTGAAAATTTCTAAGTCCAAACAAGAGGGAACGTAGGTATAGGTAAATGAGAATCCTATAGACCAAGTCAAGTCAACGTGTATTCAATTGAAAATTTCTAAGTCCAAACAAGAGGGGACGTAGGTATAGGTAAATGAGAATCCTATAGACCAAGTCAAGTCAACGTGTATTCAATTGAAAATTTCTAAGTCCAAACAAGAGGGAACGTAGGTATAGGTAAATGAGAATCCTATTGACCAAGTCAAGTCAACGTGTATTCAATTGAAAATTTCTAAGTCCAAACAAGAAGGGACGTTGGTATAGGTAAATGAGAATCCTATAGACCAAGTCAAGTCAACGTGTATTCAATTGAAAATTTCTAAGTCCAAACAAGAGGGAACGTTGGTATAGGTAAATGAGAATCCTATAGACCAAGTCAAGTCAACGTGTATTCAATTGAAAATTTCTAAGTCCAAACAAGAGGGAACGTTGGTATAGGTAAATGAGAATCCTATAGACCAAGTCAAGTCAACGTGTATTCAATTGAAAATTTCTAAGTCCAAACAAGAGGGAACGTTGGTATAGGTAAATGAGAATCCTATAGACCAAGTCAAGTCAACGTGTATTCAATTGAAAATTTCTAAGTCCAAACAAGAAGGGACGTTGGTATAGGTAAATGAGAATCCTATAGACCAAGTCAAGTCAACGTGTATTCAATTGAAAATTTCTAAGTCCAAACAAGAGGGAACGTTGGTATAGGTAAATGAGAATCCTATAGACCAAGTCAAGTCAACGTGTATTCAATTGAAAATTTCTAAGTCCAAACAAGAGGGGACGTAGGTTTAGGTAAATGAGAATCCTATAGACCAAGTCAAGTCAACGTGTATTCAATTGAAAATTTCTAAGTCCAAACAAGAGGGAACGTTGGTATAGGTAAATGAGAATCCTATAGACCAAGTCAAGTCAACGTGTATTCAATTGAAAATTTCTAAGTCCAAACAAGAGGGAACGTTGGTATAGGTAAATGAGAATCCTATAGACCAAGTCAAGTCAACGTGTATTCAATTGAAAATTTCTAAGTCCAAACAAGAGGGAACGTTGGTATAGGTAAATGAGAATCCTATAGACCAAGTCAAGTCAACGTGTATTCAATTGAAAATTTCTAAGTCCAAACAAGAAGGGACGTTGGTATAGGTAAATGAGAATCCTATAGACCAAGTCAAGTCAACGTGTATTCAATTGAAAATTTCTAAGTCCAAACAAGAGGGAACGTTGGTATAGGTAAATGAGAATCCTATAGACCAAGTCAAGTCAACGTGTATTCAATTGAAAATTTCTAAGTCCAAACAAGAGGGAACGTTGGTATAGGTAAATGAGAATCCTATAGACCAAGTCAAGTCAACGTGTATTCAATTGAAAATTTCTAAGTCCAAACAAGAGGGGACGTAGGTATAGGTAAATGAGAATCCTATAGACCAAGTCAAGTCAACGTGTATTCAATTGAAAATTTCTAAGTCCAAACAAGAGGGAACGTTGGTATAGGTAAATGAGAATCCTATAGACCAAGTCAAGTCAACGTGTATTCAATTGAAAATTTCTAAGTCCAAACAAGAAGGGACGTTGGTATAGGTAAATGAGAATCCTATAGACCAAGTCAAGTCAACGTGTATTCAATTGAAAATTTCTAAGTCCAAACAAGAGGGAACGTTGGTATAGGTAAATGAGAATCCTATAGACCAAGTCAAGTCAACGTGTATTCAATTGAAAATTTCTAAGTCCAAACAAGAGGGAACGTTGGTATAGGTAAATGAGAATCCTATAGACCAAGTCAAGTCAACGTGTATTCAATTGAAAATTTCTAAGTCCAAACAAGAGGGGACGTAGGTATAGGTAAATGAGAATCCTATAGACCAAGTCATCTCAACGTGTATTCAATTGAAAATTTCTAAGTCCAAACAAGAGGGAACGTTGGTATAGGTAAATGAGAATCCTATAGACCAAGTCAAGTCAACGTGTATTCAATTGAAAATTTCTAAGTCTAAACAAGAGGGGACGTAGGTATAGGTAAATGAGAATCCTATAGACCAAGGTAAGTCAACGTGTATTCAATTGAAAATTTCTAAGTCTAAACAAGAGGGAACGTTGGTATAGGTAAATGAGAATCCTATAGACCAAGTCAAGTCAACGTGTATTCAATTGAAAATTTCTAAGTCCAAACAAGAAGGGACGTAGGTATAGGTAAATGAGAATCCTATAGACCAAGGTAAGTCAACGTGTATTCAATTGAAAATTTCTAAGTCCAAACAAGAAGGGACGTTGGTATAGGTAAATGAGAATCCTATAGACCAAGTCAAGTCAACGTGTATTCAATTGAAAATTTCTAAGTCCAAACAAGAGGGAACGTTGGTATAGGTAAATGAGAATCCTATAGACCAAGTCAAGTCAACGTGTATTCAATTGAAAATTTCTAAGTCCAAACAAGAAGGGACGTTGGTATAGGTAAATGAGAATCCTATAGACCAAGTCAAGTCAACGTGTATTCAATTGAAAATTTCTAAGTCCAAACAAGAGGGAACGTTGGTATAGGTAAATGAGAATCCTATAGACCAAGTCATCTCAACGTGTATTCAATTGAAAATTTCTAAGTCCAAACAAGAGGGAACGTTGGTATAGGTAAATGAGAATCCTATAGACCAAGTCAAGTCAACGTGTATTCAATTGAAAATTTCTAAGTCTAAACAAGAGGGGACGTAGGTATAGGTAAATGAGAATCCTATAGACCAAGGTAAGTCAACGTGTATTCAATTGAAAATTTCTAAGTCCAAACAAGAGGGGACGTAGGTATAGGTAAATGAGAATCCTATAGACCAAGTCAAGTCAACGTGTATTCAATTGAAAATTTCTAAGTCCAAACAAGAGGGGATGTGGATATAGGTAAATGAGAATCCTATAGACCAAGTCAAGTCAACGTGTATTCAATTGAAAATTTCTAAGTCCAAACAAGAGGGAACGTAGGTATAGGTAAATGAGAATCCTATAGACCAAGTCAAGTCAACGTGTATTCAATTGAAAATTTCTAAGTCCAAACAAGAGGGGACGTAGGTATAGGTAAATGAGAATCCTATAGACCAAGTCAAGTCAACGTGTATTCAATTGAAAATTTCTAAGTCCAAACAAGAGGGAACGTAGGTATAGGTAAATGAGAATCCTATTGACCAAGTCAAGTCAACGTGTATTCAATTGAAAATTTCTAAGTCCAAACAAGAAGGGACGTTGGTATAGGTAAATGAGAATCCTATAGACCAAGTCAAGTCAACGTGTATTCAATTGAAAATTTCTAAGTCCAAACAAGAGGGAACGTTGGTATAGGTAAATGAGAATCCTATAGACCAAGTCAAGTCAACGTGTATTCAATTGAAAATTTCTAAGTCCAAACAAGAGGGAACGTTGGTATAGGTAAATGAGAATCCTATAGACCAAGTCAAGTCAACGTGTATTCAATTGAAAATTTCTAAGTCCAAACAAGAGGGAACGTTGGTATAGGTAAATGAGAATCCTATAGACCAAGTCAAGTCAACGTGTATTCAATTGAAAATTTCTAAGTCCAAACAAGAAGGGACGTTGGTATAGGTAAATGAGAATCCTATAGACCAAGTCAAGTCAACGTGTATTCAATTGAAAATTTCTAAGTCCAAACAAGAGGGAACGTTGGTATAGGTAAATGAGAATCCTATAGACCAAGTCAAGTCAACGTGTATTCAATTGAAAATTTCTAAGTCCAAACAAGAGGGGACGTAGGTTTAGGTAAATGAGAATCCTATAGACCAAGTCAAGTCAACGTGTATTCAATTGAAAATTTCTAAGTCCAAACAAGAGGGAACGTTGGTATAGGTAAATGAGAATCCTATAGACCAAGTCAAGTCAACGTGTATTCAATTGAAAATTTCTAAGTCCAAACAAGAGGGAACGTTGGTATAGGTAAATGAGAATCCTATAGACCAAGTCAAGTCAACGTGTATTCAATTGAAAATTTCTAAGTCCAAACAAGAGGGAACGTTGGTATAGGTAAATGAGAATCCTATAGACCAAGTCAAGTCAACGTGTATTCAATTGAAAATTTCTAAGTCCAAACAAGAAGGGACGTTGGTATAGGTAAATGAGAATCCTATAGACCAAGTCAAGTCAACGTGTATTCAATTGAAAATTTCTAAGTCCAAACAAGAGGGAACGTTGGTATAGGTAAATGAGAATCCTATAGACCAAGTCAAGTCAACGTGTATTCAATTGAAAATTTCTAAGTCCAAACAAGAGGGAACGTTGGTATAGGTAAATGAGAATCCTATAGACCAAGTCAAGTCAACGTGTATTCAATTGAAAATTTCTAAGTCCAAACAAGAGGGGACGTAGGTATAGGTAAATGAGAATCCTATAGACCAAGGTAAGTCAACGTGTATTCAATTGAAAATTTCTAAGTCCAAACAAGAGGGGATGTGGATATAGGTAAATGAGAATCCTATAGACCAAGTCAAGTCAACGTGTATTCAATTGAAAATTTCTAAGTCCAAACAAGAGGGAACGTAGGTATAGGTAAATGAGAATCCTATAGACCAAGGTAAGTCAACGTGTATTCAATTGAAAATTTCTAAGTCCAAACAAGAGGGGACGTAGGTATAGGTAAATGAGAATCCTATAGACCAAGTCAAGTCAACGTGTATTCAATTGAAAATTTCTAAGTCCAAACAAGAGGGAACGTAGGTATAGGTAAATGAGAATCCTATAGACCAAGGTAAGTCAACGTGTATTCAATTGAAAATTTCTAAGTCCAAACAAGAGGGGACGTAGGTATAGGTAAATGAGAATCCTATAGACCAAGTCAAGTCAACGTGTATTCAATTGAAAGTTTCTAAGTCCAAACAAGAGGGAACGTAGGTATAGGTAAATGAGAATCCTATAGACCAAGGTAAGTCAACGTGTATTCAATTGAAAATTTCTAAGTCCAAACAAGAAGGGACGTTGGTATAGGTAAATGAGAATCCTATAGACCAAGTCAAGTCAACGTGTATTCAATTGAAAATTTCTAAGTCCAAACAAGAGGGAACGTTGGTATAGGTAAATGAGAATCCTATAGACCAAGTCAAGTCAACGTGTATTCAATTGAAAATTTCTAAGTCCAAACAAGAAGGGACGTTGGTATAGGTAAATGAGAATCCTATAGACCAAGTCAAGTCAACGTGTATTCAATTGAAAATTTCTAAGTCCAAACAAGAGGGAACGTTGGTATAGGTAAATGAGAATCCTATAGACCAAGTCAAGTCAACGTGTATTCAATTGAAAATTTCTAAGTCTAAACAAGAGGGGACGTAGGTATAGGTAAATGAGAATCCTATAGACCAAGGTAAGTCAACGTGTATTCAATTGAAAATTTCTAAGTCCAAACAAGAGGGGACGTAGGTATAGGTAAATGAGAATCCTATAGACCAAGGTAAGTCAACGTGTATTCAATTGAAAATTTCTAAGTCCAAACAAGAGGGGACGTAGGTATAGGTAAATGAGAATCCTATAGACCAAGTCAAGTCAACGTGTATTCAATTGAAAATTTCTAAGTCCAAACAAGAGGGAACGTAGGTATAGGTAAATGAGAATGCTATAGACCAAGTCAAGTCAACGTGTATTCAATTGAAAATTTCTAAGTCCAAACAAGAAGGGACGTTGGTATAGGTAAATGAGAATCCTATAGACCAAGTCAAGTCAACGTGTATTCAATTGAAAATTTCTAAGTCCAAACAAGAGGGGACGTAGGTATAGGTAAATGAGAATCCTATAGACCAAGTCAAGTCAACGTGTATTCAATTGAAAATTTCTAAGTCCAAACAAGAAGGGACGTTGGTATAGGTAAATGAGAATCCTATAGACCAAGTCAAGTCAACGTGTATTCAATTGAAAATTTTTAAGTCCAAACAAGAGGGAACGTAGGTATAGGTAAATGAGAATCCTATAGACCAAGTCAAGTCAACGTGTATTCAATTGAAAATTTCTAAGTCCAAACAAGAGGGAACGTAGGTATAGGTAAATGAGAATCCTATAGACCAAGTCAAGTCAACGTGTATTCAATTGAAAATTTCTAAGTCCAAACAAGAGGGAACGTTGGTATAGGTAAATGAGAATCCTATAGACCAAGTCAAGTCAACGTGTATTCAATTGAAAATTTCTAAGTCCAAACAAGAGGGAACGTTGGTATAGGTAAATGAGAATCCTATAGACCAAGTCAAGTCAACGTGTATTCAATTGAAAATTTCTAAGTCCAAACAAGAGGGAACGTTGGTATAGGTAAATGAGAATCCTATAGACCAAGTCAAGTCAACGTGTATTCAATTGAAAATTTCTAAGTCCAAACAAGAAGGGACGTTGGTATAGGTAAATGAGAATCCTATAGACCAAGTCAAGTCAACGTGTATTCAATTGAAAATTTCTAAGTCCAAACAAGAGGGAACGTTGGTATAGGTAAATGAGAATCCTATAGACCAAGTCAAGTCAACGTGTATTCAATTGAAAATTTCTAAGTCCAAACAAGAGGGAACGTTGGTATAGGTAAATGAGAATCCTATAGACCAAGTCAAGTCAACGTGTATTCAATTGAAAATTTCTAAGTCCAAACAAGAGGGAACGTTGGTATAGGTAAATGAGAATCCTATAGACCAAGTCAAGTCAACGTGTATTCAATTGAAAATTTCTAAGTCCAAACAAGAAGGGACGTAGGTATAGGTAAATGAGAATCCTATAGACCAAGTCAAGTCAACGTGTATTCAATTGAAAATTTCTAAGTCCAAACAAGAGGGAACGTTGGTATAGGTAAATGAGAATCCTATAGACCAAGTCAAGTCAACGTGTATTCAATTGAAAATTTCTAAGTCCAAACAAGAGGGAACGTTGGTATAGGTAAATGAGAATCCTATAGACCAAGTCAAGTCAACGTGTATTCAATTGAAAATTTCTAAGTCCAAACAAGAGGGGACGTAGGTTTAGGTAAATGAGAATCCTATAGACCAAGTCAAGTCAACGTGTATTCAATTGAAAATTTCTAAGTCCAAACAAGAGGGAACGTTGGTATAGGTAAATGAGAATCCTATAGACCAAGTCAAGTCAACGTGTATTCAATTGAAAATTTCTAAGTCCAAACAAGAGGGGACGTAGGTTTAGGTAAATGAGAATCCTATAGACCAAGTCAAGTCAACGTGTATTCAATTGAAAATTTCTAAGTCCAAACAAGAGGGAACGTTGGTATAGGTAAATGAGAATCCTATAGACCAAGTCAAGTCAACGTGTATTCAATTGAAAATTTCTAAGTCCAAACAAGAGGGGACGTAGGTTTAGGTAAATGAGAATCCTATAGACCAAGTCAAGTCAACGTGTATTCAATTGAAAATTTCTAAGTCCAAACAAGAGGGGACGTAGGTATAGGTAAATGAGAATCCTATAGACCAAGTCATCTCAACGTGTATTCAATTGAAAATTTCTAAGTCCAAACAAGAGGGAATGTAGGTATAGGTAAATGAGAATCCTATAGACCAAGTCATCTCAACGGGTATTCAATTGAAAATTTCTAAGTCCAAACAAGAGGGGACGTTGGTATAGGTAGGTGAGAATCCTATAGACCAAGGCAAGTCAACGTGCATTCAATTGAAAATTTCTAAGTCCAAACAAGAGGGGACGTTGGTATAGGTAAATGAGAATCCTATAGACCAAGTCAAGTCAACGTGTATTCAATTGAAAATTTCTAAGTCCAAACAAGAGGGGACGTTGGTATAGGTAAATGAGAATCCTATAGACCAAGTCAAGTCAACGTGTATTCAATTGAAAATTTCTAAGTCCAAACAAGAGGGGACGTTGGTATAGGTAAATGAGAATCCTATAGACCAAGGCAAGTCAACGTGCATTCAATTGAAAATTTCTAAGTCTAAACAAGAGGGGACGTAGGTATAGGTAAATGAGAATCCTATAGACCAAGTCAAGTCAACGTGTATTCAATTGAAAATTTCTAAGTCCAAACAAGAGGGGACGTAGGTATAGGTAAATGAGAATCCTATAGACCAAGTCATCTCAACGTGTATTCAATTGAAAATTTCTAAGTCCAAACAAGAGGGAATGTAGGTATAGGTAAATGAGAATCCTATAGACCAAGTCATATCAACGTGTATTCAATTGAAAATGTCTAAGTCCAAACAGGAGGGGACGTTGGTATAGGTAGGTGAGAATCCTATAGACCAAGTCAAGTCAACGTGTATTCAATTGAAAATTTCTAAGTCCAAACAAGAGGGGACGTAGGTATAGGTAGATGAGAATCCTACAGACCAAGTCATCTCAACGTGTATTCAATTGAAAATTTCTAAGTCCAAACAAGAGGGGACGTAGGTATAGGTAAATGAGAATCCTATAGACCAAGGCAAGTCAACGTGTATTCAATTGAAAATTTCTAAGTCCAAACAAGAGGGAACGTAGGTATAGGTAAATGAGAATCCTATAGACCAAGTCATATCAACGTGTATTCAATTGAAAATGTCTAAGTCCAAACAAGAGGGAACGTAGGTATAGGTAAATGAGAATCCTATAGACCAAGTCAAGTCAACGTGTATTCAATTGAAAATGTCTAAGTCCAAACAAGAGGGGACGTTGGTATAGGTAAATGAGAATCCTATAGACCAAGGCAAGTCAACGTGTATTCAATTGAAAATTTCTAAGTCCAAACAAGAGGGGACGTTGGTATAGGTAAATGAGAATCCTATAGACCAAGGCAAGTCAACGTGTATTCAATTGAAAATTTCTAAGTCCAAACAAGAGGGGACGTTGGTATAGGTAAATGAGAATCCTATAGACCAAGGCAAGTCAACGTGTATTCAATTGAAAATTTCTAAGTCCAAACAAGAGGGGACGTTGGTATAGGTAAATGAGAATCCTATAGACCAAGTCAAGTCAACGTGTATTCAATTGAAAATTTCTAAGTCCAAACAAGAGGGAACGTAGGTATAGGTAAATGAGAATCCTATAGACCAAGGTAAGTCAACGTGTATTCAATTGAAAATTTCTAAGTCCAAACAAGAGGGGACGTAGGTATAGGTAAATGAGAATCCTATAGACCAAGTCAAGTCAACGTGTATTCAATTGAAAATTTCTAAGTCCAAACAAGAGGGAACGTAGGTATAGGTAAATGAGAATCCTATAGACCAAGTCAAGTCAACGTGTATTCAATTGAAAATTTCTAAGTCCAAACAAGAGGGGACGTAGGTATAGGTAAATGAGAATCCTATAGACCAAGTCAAGTCAACGTGTATTCAATTGAAAATTTCTAAGTCCAAACAAGAGGGAACGTAGGTATAGGTAAATGAGAATCCTATTGACCAAGTCAAGTCAACGTGTATTCAATTGAAAATTTCTAAGTCCAAACAAGAAGGGACGTTGGTATAGGTAAATGAGAATCCTATAGACCAAGTCAAGTCAACGTGTATTCAATTGAAAATTTCTAAGTCCAAACAAGAGGGAACGTTGGTATAGGTAAATGAGAATCCTATAGACCAAGTCAAGTCAACGTGTATTCAATTGAAAATTTCTAAGTCCAAACAAGAGGGAACGTTGGTATAGGTAAATGAGAATCCTATAGACCAAGTCAAGTCAACGTGTATTCAATTGAAAATTTCTAAGTCCAAACAAGAGGGAACGTTGGTATAGGTAAATGAGAATCCTATAGACCAAGTCAAGTCAACGTGTATTCAATTGAAAATTTCTAAGTCCAAACAAGAAGGGACGTTGGTATAGGTAAATGAGAATCCTATAGACCAAGTCAAGTCAACGTGTATTCAATTGAAAATTTCTAAGTCCAAACAAGAGGGAACGTTGGTATAGGTAAATGAGAATCCTATAGACCAAGTCAAGTCAACGTGTATTCAATTGAAAATTTCTAAGTCCAAACAAGAGGGGACGTAGGTTTAGGTAAATGAGAATCCTATAGACCAAGTCAAGTCAACGTGTATTCAATTGAAAATTTCTAAGTCCAAACAAGAGGGAACGTTGGTATAGGTAAATGAGAATCCTATAGACCAAGTCAAGTCAACGTGTATTCAATTGAAAATTTCTAAGTCCAAACAAGAGGGAACGTTGGTATAGGTAAATGAGAATCCTATAGACCAAGTCAAGTCAACGTGTATTCAATTGAAAATTTCTAAGTCCAAACAAGAGGGAACGTTGGTATAGGTAAATGAGAATCCTATAGACCAAGTCAAGTCAACGTGTATTCAATTGAAAATTTCTAAGTCCAAACAAGAAGGGACGTTGGTATAGGTAAATGAGAATCCTATAGACCAAGTCAAGTCAACGTGTATTCAATTGAAAATTTCTAAGTCCAAACAAGAGGGAACGTTGGTATAGGTAAATGAGAATCCTATAGACCAAGTCAAGTCAACGTGTATTCAATTGAAAATTTCTAAGTCCAAACAAGAGGGAACGTTGGTATAGGTAAATGAGAATCCTATAGACCAAGTCAAGTCAACGTGTATTCAATTGAAAATTTCTAAGTCCAAACAAGAGGGGACGTAGGTATAGGTAAATGAGAATCCTATAGACCAAGTCAAGTCAACGTGTATTCAATTGAAAATTTCTAAGTCCAAACAAGAGGGAACGTTGGTATAGGTAAATGAGAATCCTATAGACCAAGTCAAGTCAACGTGTATTCAATTGAAAATTTCTAAGTCCAAACAAGAAGGGACGTTGGTATAGGTAAATGAGAATCCTATAGACCAAGTCAAGTCAACGTGTATTCAATTGAAAATTTCTAAGTCCAAACAAGAGGGAACGTTGGTATAGGTAAATGAGAATCCTATAGACCAAGTCAAGTCAACGTGTATTCAATTGAAAATTTCTAAGTCCAAACAAGAGGGAACGTTGGTATAGGTAAATGAGAATCCTATAGACCAAGTCAAGTCAACGTGTATTCAATTGAAAATTTCTAAGTCCAAACAAGAGGGGACGTAGGTATAGGTAAATGAGAATCCTATAGACCAAGTCATCTCAACGTGTATTCAATTGAAAATTTCTAAGTCCAAACAAGAGGGAACGTTGGTATAGGTAAATGAGAATCCTATAGACCAAGTCAAGTCAACGTGTATTCAATTGAAAATTTCTAAGTCTAAACAAGAGGGGACGTAGGTATAGGTAAATGAGAATCCTATAGACCAAGGTAAGTCAACGTGTATTCAATTGAAAATTTCTAAGTCTAAACAAGAGGGAACGTTGGTATAGGTAAATGAGAATCCTATAGACCAAGTCAAGTCAACGTGTATTCAATTGAAAATTTCTAAGTCCAAACAAGAAGGGACGTAGGTATAGGTAAATGAGAATCCTATAGACCAAGGTAAGTCAACGTGTATTCAATTGAAAATTTCTAAGTCCAAACAAGAAGGGACGTTGGTATAGGTAAATGAGAATCCTATAGACCAAGTCAAGTCAACGTGTATTCAATTGAAAATTTCTAAGTCCAAACAAGAGGGAACGTTGGTATAGGTAAATGAGAATCCTATAGACCAAGTCAAGTCAACGTGTATTCAATTGAAAATTTCTAAGTCCAAACAAGAAGGGACGTTGGTATAGGTAAATGAGAATCCTATAGACCAAGTCAAGTCAACGTGTATTCAATTGAAAATTTCTAAGTCCAAACAAGAGGGAACGTTGGTATAGGTAAATGAGAATCCTATAGACCAAGTCATCTCAACGTGTATTCAATTGAAAATTTCTAAGTCCAAACAAGAGGGAACGTTGGTATAGGTAAATGAGAATCCTATAGACCAAGTCAAGTCAACGTGTATTCAATTGAAAATTTCTAAGTCTAAACAAGAGGGGACGTAGGTATAGGTAAATGAGAATCCTATAGACCAAGGTAAGTCAACGTGTATTCAATTGAAAATTTCTAAGTCCAAACAAGAGGGGACGTAGGTATAGGTAAATGAGAATCCTATAGACCAAGGTAAGTCAACGTGTATTCAATTGAAAATTTCTAAGTCCAAACAAGAGGGGATGTGGATATAGGTAAATGAGAATCCTATAGACCAAGTCAAGTCAACGTGTATTCAATTGAAAATTTCTAAGTCCAAACAAGAGGGAACGTAGGTATAGGTAAATGAGAATCCTATAGACCAAGTCAAGTCAACGTGTATTCAATTGAAAATTTCTAAGTCCAAACAAGAGGGGACGTAGGTATAGGTAAATGAGAATCCTATAGACCAAGTCAAGTCAACGTGTATTCAATTGAAAATTTCTAAGTCCAAACAAGAGGGAACGTAGGTATAGGTAAATGAGAATCCTATTGACCAAGTCAAGTCAACGTGTATTCAATTGAAAATTTCTAAGTCCAAACAAGAAGGGACGTTGGTATAGGTAAATGAGAATCCTATAGACCAAGTCAAGTCAACGTGTATTCAATTGAAAATTTCTAAGTCCAAACAAGAGGGAACGTTGGTATAGGTAAATGAGAATCCTATAGACCAAGTCAAGTCAACGTGTATTCAATTGAAAATTTCTAAGTCCAAACAAGAGGGAACGTTGGTATAGGTAAATGAGAATCCTATAGACCAAGTCAAGTCAACGTGTATTCAATTGAAAATTTCTAAGTCCAAACAAGAGGGAACGTTGGTATAGGTAAATGAGAATCCTATAGACCAAGTCAAGTCAACGTGTATTCAATTGAAAATTTCTAAGTCCAAACAAGAAGGGACGTTGGTATAGGTAAATGAGAATCCTATAGACCAAGTCAAGTCAACGTGTATTCAATTGAAAATTTCTAAGTCCAAACAAGAGGGAACGTTGGTATAGGTAAATGAGAATCCTATAGACCAAGTCAAGTCAACGTGTATTCAATTGAAAATTTCTAAGTCCAAACAAGAGGGGACGTAGGTTTAGGTAAATGAGAATCCTATAGACCAAGTCAAGTCAACGTGTATTCAATTGAAAATTTCTAAGTCCAAACAAGAGGGAACGTTGGTATAGGTAAATGAGAATCCTATAGACCAAGTCAAGTCAACGTGTATTCAATTGAAAATTTCTAAGTCCAAACAAGAGGGAACGTTGGTATAGGTAAATGAGAATCCTATAGACCAAGTCAAGTCAACGTGTATTCAATTGAAAATTTCTAAGTCCAAACAAGAGGGAACGTTGGTATAGGTAAATGAGAATCCTATAGACCAAGTCAAGTCAACGTGTATTCAATTGAAAATTTCTAAGTCCAAACAAGAAGGGACGTTGGTATAGGTAAATGAGAATCCTATAGACCAAGTCAAGTCAACGTGTATTCAATTGAAAATTTCTAAGTCCAAACAAGAGGGAACGTTGGTATAGGTAAATGAGAATCCTATAGACCAAGTCAAGTCAACGTGTATTCAATTGAAAATTTCTAAGTCCAAACAAGAGGGAACGTTGGTATAGGTAAATGAGAATCCTATAGACCAAGTCAAGTCAACGTGTATTCAATTGAAAATTTCTAAGTCCAAACAAGAGGGGACGTAGGTATAGGTAAATGAGAATCCTATAGACCAAGTCAAGTCAACGTGTATTCAATTGAAAATTTCTAAGTCCAAACAAGAGGGAACGTTGGTATAGGTAAATGAGAATCCTATAGACCAAGTCAAGTCAACGTGTATTCAATTGAAAATTTCTAAGTCCAAACAAGAAGGGACGTTGGTATAGGTAAATGAGAATCCTATAGACCAAGTCAAGTCAACGTGTATTCAATTGAAAATTTCTAAGTCCAAACAAGAGGGAACGTTGGTATAGGTAAATGAGAATCCTATAGACCAAGTCAAGTCAACGTGTATTCAATTGAAAATTTCTAAGTCCAAACAAGAGGGAACGTTGGTATAGGTAAATGAGAATCCTATAGACCAAGTCAAGTCAACGTGTATTCAATTGAAAATTTCTAAGTCCAAACAAGAGGGAACGTTGGTATAGGTAAATGAGAATCCTATAGACCAAGTCAAGTCAACGTGTATTCAATTGAAAATTTCTAAGTCCAAACAAGAAGGGACGTAGGTATAGGTAAATGAGAATCCTATAGACCAAGGTAAGTCAACGTGTATTCAATTGAAAATTTCTAAGTCCAAACAAGAAGGGACGTTGGTATAGGTAAATGAGAATCCTATAGACCAAGTCAAGTCAACGTGTATTCAATTGAAAATTTCTAAGTCCAAACAAGAGGGAACGTTGGTATAGGTAAATGAGAATCCTATAGACCAAGTCAAGTCAACGTGTATTCAATTGAAAATTTCTAAGTCCAAACAAGAAGGGACGTTGGTATAGGTAAATGAGAATCCTATAGACCAAGTCAAGTCAACGTGTATTCAATTGAAAATTTCTAAGTCCAAACAAGAGGGAACGTTGGTATAGGTAAATGAGAATCCTATAGACCAAGTCATCTCAACGTGTATTCAATTGAAAATTTCTAAGTCCAAACAAGAGGGAACGTTGGTATAGGTAAATGAGAATCCTATAGACCAAGTCAAGTCAACGTGTATTCAATTGAAAATTTCTAAGTCTAAACAAGAGGGGACGTAGGTATAGGTAAATGAGAATCCTATAGACCAAGGTAAGTCAACGTGTATTCAATTGAAAATTTCTAAGTCCAAACAAGAGGGGACGTAGGTATAGGTAAATGAGAATCCTATAGACCAAGGTAAGTCAACGTGTATTCAATTGAAAATTTCTAAGTCCAAACAAGAGGGGATGTGGATATAGGTAAATGAGAATCCTATAGACCAAGTCAAGTCAACGTGTATTCAATTGAAAATTTCTAAGTCCAAACAAGAGGGAACGTAGGTATAGGTAAATGAGAATCCTATAGACCAAGGTAAGTCAACGTGTATTCAATTGAAAATTTCTAAGTCCAAACAAGAAGGGACGTTGGTATAGGTAAATGAGAATCCTATAGACCAAGTCAAGTCAACGTGTATTCAATTGAAAATTTCTAAGTCCAAACAAGAGGGAACGTAGGTATAGGTAAATGAGAATCCTATAGACCAAGGTAAGTCAACGTGTATTCAATTGAAAATTTCTAAGTCCAAACAAGAAGGGACGTTGGTATAGGTAAATGAGAATCCTATAGACCAAGTCAAGTCAACGTGTATTCAATTGAAAATTTCTAAGTCCAAACAAGAAGGGACGTTGGTATAGGTAAATGAGAATCCTATAGACCAAGTCAAGTCAACGTGTATTCAATTGAAAATTTCTAAGTCCAAACAAGAGGGAACGTTGGTATAGGTAAATGAGAATCCTATAGACCAAGTCAAGTCAACGTGTATTCAATTGAAAATTTCTAAGTCTAAACAAGAGGGGACGTAGGTATAGGTAAATGAGAATCCTATAGACCAAGTCAAGTCAACGTGTATTCAATTGAAAATTTCTAAGTCCAAACAAGAGGGAACGTTGGTATAGGTAAATGAGAATCCTATAGACCAAGTCAAGTCAACGTGTATTCAATTGAAAATTTCTAAGTCCAAACAAGAGGGAACGTTGGTATAGGTAAATGAGAATCCTATAGACCAAGTCAAGTCAACGTGTATTCAATTGAAAATTTCTAAGTCTAAACAAGAGGGGACGTAGGTATAGGTAAATGAGAATCCTATAGACCAAGGTAAGTCAACGTGTATTCAATTGAAAATTTCTAAGTCCAAACAAGAGGGGACGTAGGTATAGGTAAATGAGAATCCTATAGACCAAGGTAAGTCAACGTGTATTCAATTGAAAATTTCTAAGTCCAAACAAGAGGGGATGTGGATATAGGTAAATGAGAATCCTATAGACCAAGTCAAGTCAACGTGTATTCAATTGAAAATTTCTAAGTCCAAACAAGAGGGAACGTAGGTATAGGTAAATGAGAATCCTATAGACCAAGGTAAGTCAACGTGTATTCAATTGAAAATTTCTAAGTCCAAACAAGAGGGGACGTAGGTATAGGTAAATGAGAATCCTATAGACCAAGTCAAGTCAACGTGTATTCAATTGAAAATTTCTAAGTCCAAACAAGAGGGAACGTAGGTATAGGTAAATGAGAATCCTATAGACCAAGGTAAGTCAACGTGTATTCAATTGAAAATTTCTAAGTCCAAACAAGAGGGGACGTAGGTATAGGTAAATGAGAATCCTATAGACCAAGTCAAGTCAACGTGTATTCAATTGAAAATTTCTAAGTCCAAACAAGAGGGAACGTAGGTATAGGTAAATGAGAATCCTATAGACCAAGGTAAGTCAACGTGTATTCAATTGAAAATTTCTAAGTCCAAACAAGAAGGGACGTTGGTATAGGTAAATGAGAATCCTATAGACCAAGTCAAGTCAACGTGTATTCAATTGAAAATTTCTAAGTCCAAACAAGAGGGAACGTTGGTATAGGTAAATGAGAATCCTATAGACCAAGTCAAGTCAACGTGTATTCAATTGAAAATTTCTAAGTCCAAACAAGAAGGGACGTTGGTATAGGTAAATGAGAATCCTATAGACCAAGTCAAGTCAACGTGTATTCAATTGAAAATTTCTAAGTCCAAACAAGAGGGAACGTTGGTATAGGTAAATGAGAATCCTATAGACCAAGTCAAGTCAACGTGTATTCAATTGAAAATTTCTAAGTCTAAACAAGAGGGGACGTAGGTATAGGTAAATGAGAATCCTATAGACCAAGGTAAGTCAACGTGTATTCAATTGAAAATTTCTAAGTCCAAACAAGAGGGGACGTAGGTATAGGTAAATGAGAATCCTATAGACCAAGGTAAGTCAACGTGTATTCAATTGAAAATTTCTAAGTCCAAACAAGAGGGGACGTAGGTATAGGTAAATGAGAATCCTATAGACCAAGGTAAGTCAACGTGTATTCAATTGAAAATTTCTAAGTCCAAACAAGAGGGGACGTAGGTATAGGTAAATGAGAATCCTATAGACCAAGTCAAGTCAACGTGTATTCAATTGAAAATTTCTAAGTCCAAACAAGAGGGAACGTAGGTATAGGTAAATGAGAATCCTATAGACCAAGTCAAGTCAACGTGTATTCAATTGAAAATTTCTAAGTCCAAACAAGAGGGAACGTTGGTATAGGTAAATGAGAATCCTATAGACCAAGTCAAGTCAACGTGTATTCAATTGAAAATTTCTAAGTCCAAACAAGAGGGAACGTTGGTATAGGTAAATGAGAATCCTATAGACCAAGTCAAGTCAACGTGTATTCAATTGAAAATTTCTAAGTCCAAACAAGAGGGAACGTTGGTATAGGTAAATGAGAATCCTATAGACCAAGTCAAGTCAACGTGTATTCAATTGAAAATTTCTAAGTCCAAACAAGAAGGGACGTTGGTATAGGTAAATGAGAATCCTATAGACCAAGTCAAGTCAACGTGTATTCAATTGAAAATTTCTAAGTCCAAACAAGAGGGAACGTTGGTATAGGTAAATGAGAATCCTATAGACCAAGTCAAGTCAACGTGTATTCAATTGAAAATTTCTAAGTCCAAACAAGAGGGGACGTAGGTTTAGGTAAATGAGAATCCTATAGACCAAGTCAAGTCAACGTGTATTCAATTGAAAATTTCTAAGTCCAAACAAGAGGGAACGTTGGTATAGGTAAATGAGAATCCTATAGACCAAGTCAAGTCAACGTGTATTCAATTGAAAATTTCTAAGTCCAAACAAGAGGGAACGTTGGTATAGGTAAATGAGAATCCTATAGACCAAGTCAAGTCAACGTGTATTCAATTGAAAATTTCTAAGTCCAAACAAGAGGGAACGTTGGTATAGGTAAATGAGAATCCTATAGACCAAGTCAAGTCAACGTGTATTCAATTGAAAATTTCTAAGTCCAAACAAGAAGGGACGTTGGTATAGGTAAATGAGAATCCTATAGACCAAGTCAAGTCAACGTGTATTCAATTGAAAATTTCTAAGTCCAAACAAGAGGGAACGTTGGTATAGGTAAATGAGAATCCTATAGACCAAGTCAAGTCAACGTGTATTCAATTGAAAATTTCTAAGTCCAAACAAGAGGGAACGTTGGTATAGGTAAATGAGAATCCTATAGACCAAGTCAAGTCAACGTGTATTCAATTGAAAATTTCTAAGTCCAAACAAGAGGGAACGTTGGTATAGGTAAATGAGAATCCTATAGACCAAGTCAAGTCAACGTGTATTCAATTGAAAATTTCTAAGTCCAAACAAGAGGGAACGTTGGTATAGGTAAATGAGAATCCTATAGACCAAGTCAAGTCAACGTGTATTCAATTGAAAATTTCTAAGTCCAAACAAGAAGGGACGTAGGTATAGGTAAATGAGAATCCTATAGACCAAGTCAAGTCAACGTGTATTCAATTGAAAATTTCTAAGTCCAAACAAGAGGGAACGTTGGTATAGGTAAATGAGAATCCTATAGACCAAGTCAAGTCAACGTGTATTCAATTGAAAATTTCTAAGTCCAAACAAGAGGGAACGTTGGTATAGGTAAATGAGAATCCTATAGACCAAGTCAAGTCAACGTGTATTCAATTGAAAATTTCTAAGTCCAAACAAGAGGGGACGTAGGTTTAGGTAAATGAGAATCCTATAGACCAAGTCAAGTCAACGTGTATTCAATTGAAAATTTCTAAGTCCAAACAAGAGGGAACGTTGGTATAGGTAAATGAGAATCCTATAGACCAAGTCAAGTCAACGTGTATTCAATTGAAAATTTCTAAGTCCAAACAAGAGGGAACGTTGGTATAGGTAAATGAGAATCCTATAGACCAAGTCAAGTCAACGTGTATTCAATTGAAAATTTCTAAGTCCAAACAAGAGGGAACGTTGGTATAGGTAAATGAGAATCCTATAGACCAAGTCAAGTCAACGTGTATTCAATTGAAAATTTCTAAGTCCAAACAAGAAGGGACGTTGGTATAGGTAAATGAGAATCCTATAGACCAAGTCAAGTCAACGTGTATTCAATTGAAAATTTCTAAGTCCAAACAAGAGGGAACGTTGGTATAGGTAAATGAGAATCCTATAGACCAAGTCAAGTCAACGTGTATTCAATTGAAAATTTCTAAGTCCAAACAAGAGGGAACGTTGGTATAGGTAAATGAGAATCCTATAGACCAAGTCAAGTCAACGTGTATTCAATTGAAAATTTCTAAGTCCAAACAAGAGGGAACGTTGGTATAGGTAAATGAGAATCCTATAGACCAAGTCAAGTCAACGTGTATTCAATTGAAAATTTCTAAGTCCAAACAAGAGGGAACGTTGGTATAGGTAAATGAGAATCCTATAGACCAAGTCAAGTCAACGTGTATTCAATTGAAAATTTCTAAGTCCAAACAAGAAGGGACGTAGGTATAGGTAAATGAGAATCCTATAGACCAAGTCAAGTCAACGTGTATTCAATTGAAAATTTCTAAGTCCAAACAAGAGGGAACGTTGGTATAGGTAAATGAGAATCCTATAGACCAAGTCAAGTCAACGTGTATTCAATTGAAAATTTCTAAGTCCAAACAAGAGGGAACGTTGGTATAGGTAAATGAGAATCCTATAGACCAAGTCAAGTCAACGTGTATTCAATTGAAAATTTCTAAGTCCAAACAAGAGGGGACGTAGGTATAGGTAAATGAGAATCCTATAGACCAAGTCAAGTCAACGTGTATTCAATTGAAAATTTCTAAGTCCAAACAAGAGGGAACGTTGGTATAGGTAAATGAGAATCCTATAGACCAAGTCAAGTCAACGTGTATTCAATTGAAAATTTCTAAGTCCAAACAAGAAGGGACGTTGGTATAGGTAAATGAGAATCCTATAGACCAAGTCAAGTCAACGTGTATTCAATTGAAAATTTCTAAGTCCAAACAAGAGGGAACGTTGGTATAGGTAAATGAGAATCCTATAGACCAAGTCAAGTCAACGTGTATTCAATTGAAAATTTCTAAGTCCAAACAAGAGGGAACGTTGGTATAGGTAAATGAGAATCCTATAGACCAAGTCAAGTCAACGTGTATTCAATTGAAAATTTCTAAGTCCAAACAAGAGGGAACGTTGGTATAGGTAAATGAGAATCCTATAGACCAAGTCAAGTCAACGTGTATTCAATTGAAAATTTCTAAGTCCAAACAAGAGGGAACGTTGGTATAGGTAAATGAGAATCCTATAGACCAAGTCAAGTCAACGTGTATTCAATTGAAAATTTCTAAGTCCAAACAAGAAGGGACGTAGGTATAGGTAAATGAGAATCCTATAGACCAAGTCAAGTCAACGTGTATTCAATTGAAAATTTCTAAGTCCAAACAAGAGGGAACGTTGGTATAGGTAAATGAGAATCCTATAGACCAAGTCAAGTCAACGTGTATTCAATTGAAAATTTCTAAGTCCAAACAAGAGGGAACGTTGGTATAGGTAAATGAGAATCCTATAGACCAAGTCAAGTCAACGTGTATTCAATTGAAAATTTCTAAGTCCAAACAAGAGGGGACGTAGGTTTAGGTAAATGAGAATCCTATAGACCAAGTCAAGTCAACGTGTATTCAATTGAAAATTTCTAAGTCCAAACAAGAGGGAACGTTGGTATAGGTAAATGAGAATCCTATAGACCAAGTCAAGTCAACGTGTATTCAATTGAAAATTTCTAAGTCCAAACAAGAGGGAACGTTGGTATAGGTAAATGAGAATCCTATAGACCAAGTCAAGTCAACGTGTATTCAATTGAAAATTTCTAAGTCCAAACAAGAGGGAACGTTGGTATAGGTAAATGAGAATCCTATAGACCAAGTCAAGTCAACGTGTATTCAATTGAAAATTTCTAAGTCCAAACAAGAGGGAACGTTGGTATAGGTAAATGAGAATCCTATAGACCAAGTCAAGTCAACGTGTATTCAATTGAAAATTTCTAAGTCCAAACAAGAGGGAACGTTGGTATAGGTAAATGAGAATCCTATAGACCAAGTCAAGTCAACGTGTATTCAATTGAAAATTTCTAAGTCCAAACAAGAAGGGACGTTGGTATAGGTAAATGAGAATCCTATAGACCAAGTCAAGTCAACGTGTATTCAATTGAAAATTTCTAAGTCCAAACAAGAGGGAACGTTGGTATAGGTAAATGAGAATCCTATAGACCAAGTCAAGTCAACGTGTATTCAATTGAAAATTTCTAAGTCCAAACAAGAGGGAACGTTGGTATAGGTAAATGAGAATCCTATAGACCAAGTCAAGTCAACGTGTATTCAATTGAAAATTTCTAAGTCCAAACAAGAGGGAACGTTGGTATAGGTAAATGAGAATCCTATAGACCAAGTCAAGTCAACGTGTATTCAATTGAAAATTTCTAAGTCCAAACAAGAGGGAACGTTGGTATAGGTAAATGAGAATCCTATAGACCAAGTCAAGTCAACGTGTATTCAATTGAAAATTTCTAAGTCCAAACAAGAAGGGACGTAGGTATAGGTAAATGAGAATCCTATAGACCAAGTCAAGTCAACGTGTATTCAATTGAAAATTTCTAAGTCCAAACAAGAGGGAACGTTGGTATAGGTAAATGAGAATCCTATAGACCAAGTCAAGTCAACGTGTATTCAATTGAAAATTTCTAAGTCCAAACAAGAGGGAACGTTGGTATAGGTAAATGAGAATCCTATAGACCAAGTCAAGTCAACGTGTATTCAATTGAAAATTTCTAAGTCCAAACAAGAGGGGACGTAGGTTTAGGTAAATGAGAATCCTATAGACCAAGTCAAGTCAACGTGTATTCAATTGAAAATTTCTAAGTCCAAACAAGAGGGAACGTTGGTATAGGTAAATGAGAATCCTATAGACCAAGTCAAGTCAACGTGTATTCAATTGAAAATTTCTAAGTCCAAACAAGAGGGAACGTTGGTATAGGTAAATGAGAATCCTATAGACCAAGTCAAGTCAACGTGTATTCAATTGAAAATTTCTAAGTCCAAACAAGAGGGAACGTTGGTATAGGTAAATGAGAATCCTATAGACCAAGTCAAGTCAACGTGTATTCAATTGAAAATTTCTAAGTCCAAACAAGAAGGGACGTTGGTATAGGTAAATGAGAATCCTATAGACCAAGTCAAGTCAACGTGTATTCAATTGAAAATTTCTAAGTCCAAACAAGAGGGAACGTTGGTATAGGTAAATGAGAATCCTATAGACCAAGTCAAGTCAACGTGTATTCAATTGAAAATTTCTAAGTCCAAACAAGAGGGAACGTTGGTATAGGTAAATGAGAATCCTATAGACCAAGTCAAGTCAACGTGTATTCAATTGAAAATTTCTAAGTCCAAACAAGAGGGAACGTTGGTATAGGTAAATGAGAATCCTATAGACCAAGTCAAGTCAACGTGTATTCAATTGAAAATTTCTAAGTCCAAACAAGAGGGAACGTTGGTATAGGTAAATGAGAATCCTATAGACCAAGTCAAGTCAACGTGTATTCAATTGAAAATTTCTAAGTCCAAACAAGAAGGGACGTAGGTATAGGTAAATGAGAATCCTATAGACCAAGTCAAGTCAACGTGTATTCAATTGAAAATTTCTAAGTCCAAACAAGAGGGAACGTTGGTATAGGTAAATGAGAATCCTATAGACCAAGTCAAGTCAACGTGTATTCAATTGAAAATTTCTAAGTCCAAACAAGAGGGAACGTTGGTATAGGTAAATGAGAATCCTATAGACCAAGTCAAGTCAACGTGTATTCAATTGAAAATTTCTAAGTCCAAACAAGAGGGGACGTAGGTATAGGTAAATGAGAATCCTATAGACCAAGTCAAGTCAACGTGTATTCAATTGAAAATTTCTAAGTCCAAACAAGAGGGAACGTTGGTATAGGTAAATGAGAATCCTATAGACCAAGTCAAGTCAACGTGTATTCAATTGAAAATTTCTAAGTCCAAACAAGAAGGGACGTTGGTATAGGTAAATGAGAATCCTATAGACCAAGTCAAGTCAACGTGTATTCAATTGAAAATTTCTAAGTCCAAACAAGAGGGAACGTTGGTATAGGTAAATGAGAATCCTATAGACCAAGTCAAGTCAACGTGTATTCAATTGAAAATTTCTAAGTCCAAACAAGAGGGAACGTTGGTATAGGTAAATGAGAATCCTATAGACCAAGTCAAGTCAACGTGTATTCAATTGAAAATTTCTAAGTCCAAACAAGAGGGAACGTTGGTATAGGTAAATGAGAATCCTATAGACCAAGTCAAGTCAACGTGTATTCAATTGAAAATTTCTAAGTCCAAACAAGAAGGGACGTAGGTATAGGTAAATGAGAATCCTATAGACCAAGGTAAGTCAACGTGTATTCAATTGAAAATTTCTAAGTCCAAACAAGAAGGGACGTTGGTATAGGTAAATGAGAATCCTATAGACCAAGTCAAGTCAACGTGTATTCAATTGAAAATTTCTAAGTCCAAACAAGAGGGAACGTTGGTATAGGTAAATGAGAATCCTATAGACCAAGTCAAGTCAACGTGTATTCAATTGAAAATTTCTAAGTCCAAACAAGAAGGGACGTTGGTATAGGTAAATGAGAATCCTATAGACCAAGTCAAGTCAACGTGTATTCAATTGAAAATTTCTAAGTCCAAACAAGAGGGAACGTTGGTATAGGTAAATGAGAATCCTATAGACCAAGTCATCTCAACGTGTATTCAATTGAAAATTTCTAAGTCCAAACAAGAGGGAACGTTGGTATAGGTAAATGAGAATCCTATAGACCAAGTCAAGTCAACGTGTATTCAATTGAAAATTTCTAAGTCTAAACAAGAGGGGACGTAGGTATAGGTAAATGAGAATCCTATAGACCAAGGTAAGTCAACGTGTATTCAATTGAAAATTTCTAAGTCCAAACAAGAGGGGACGTAGGTATAGGTAAATGAGAATCCTATAGACCAAGGTAAGTCAACGTGTATTCAATTGAAAATTTCTAAGTCCAAACAAGAGGGGATGTGGATATAGGTAAATGAGAATCCTATAGACCAAGTCAAGTCAACGTGTATTCAATTGAAAATTTCTAAGTCCAAACAAGAGGGAACGTAGGTATAGGTAAATGAGAATCCTATAGACCAAGGTAAGTCAACGTGTATTCAATTGAAAATTTCTAAGTCCAAACAAGAAGGGACGTTGGTATAGGTAAATGAGAATCCTATAGACCAAGTCAAGTCAACGTGTATTCAATTGAAAATTTCTAAGTCCAAACAAGAGGGAACGTAGGTATAGGTAAATGAGAATCCTATAGACCAAGGTAAGTCAACGTGTATTCAATTGAAAATTTCTAAGTCCAAACAAGAAGGGACGTTGGTATAGGTAAATGAGAATCCTATAGACCAAGTCAAGTCAACGTGTATTCAATTGAAAATTTCTAAGTCCAAACAAGAAGGGACGTTGGTATAGGTAAATGAGAATCCTATAGACCAAGTCAAGTCAACGTGTATTCAATTGAAAATTTCTAAGTCCAAACAAGAGGGAACGTTGGTATAGGTAAATGAGAATCCTATAGACCAAGTCAAGTCAACGTGTATTCAATTGAAAATTTCTAAGTCCAAACAAGAGGGGACGTAGGTATAGGTAAATGAGAATCCTATAGACCAAGTCAAGTCAACGTGTATTCAATTGAAAATTTCTAAGTCCAAACAAGAGGGAACGTTGGTATAGGTAAATGAGAATCCTATAGACCAAGTCAAGTCAACGTGTATTCAATTGAAAATTTCTAAGTCCAAACAAGAGGGAACGTTGGTATAGGTAAATGAGAATCCTATAGACCAAGTCAAGTCAACGTGTATTCAATTGAAAATTTCTAAGTCTAAACAAGAGGGGACGTAGGTATAGGTAAATGAGAATCCTATAGACCAAGGTAAGTCAACGTGTATTCAATTGAAAATTTCTAAGTCCAAACAAGAGGGGACGTAGGTATAGGTAAATGAGAATCCTATAGACCAAGGTAAGTCAACGTGTATTCAATTGAAAATTTCTAAGTCCAAACAAGAGGGGATGTGGATATAGGTAAATGAGAATCCTATAGACCAAGTCAAGTCAACGTGTATTCAATTGAAAATTTCTAAGTCCAAACAAGAGGGAACGTAGGTATAGGTAAATGAGAATCCTATAGACCAAGGTAAGTCAACGTGTATTCAATTGAAAATTTCTAAGTCCAAACAAGAGGGGACGTAGGTATAGGTAAATGAGAATCCTATAGACCAAGTCAAGTCAACGTGTATTCAATTGAAAATTTCTAAGTCCAAACAAGAGGGAACGTAGGTATAGGTAAATGAGAATCCTATAGACCAAGGTAAGTCAACGTGTATTCAATTGAAAATTTCTAAGTCCAAACAAGAGGGGACGTAGGTATAGGTAAATGAGAATCCTATAGACCAAGTCAAGTCAACGTGTATTCAATTGAAAGTTTCTAAGTCCAAACAAGAGGGAACGTAGGTATAGGTAAATGAGAATCCTATAGACCAAGGTAAGTCAACGTGTATTCAATTGAAAATTTCTAAGTCCAAACAAGAAGGGACGTTGGTATAGGTAAATGAGAATCCTATAGACCAAGTCAAGTCAACGTGTATTCAATTGAAAATTTCTAAGTCCAAACAAGAGGGAACGTTGGTATAGGTAAATGAGAATCCTATAGACCAAGTCAAGTCAACGTGTATTCAATTGAAAATTTCTAAGTCCAAACAAGAAGGGACGTTGGTATAGGTAAATGAGAATCCTATAGACCAAGTCAAGTCAACGTGTATTCAATTGAAAATTTCTAAGTCCAAACAAGAGGGAACGTTGGTATAGGTAAATGAGAATCCTATAGACCAAGTCAAGTCAACGTGTATTCAATTGAAAATTTCTAAGTCTAAACAAGAGGGGACGTAGGTATAGGTAAATGAGAATCCTATAGACCAAGGTAAGTCAACGTGTATTCAATTGAAAATTTCTAAGTCCAAACAAGAGGGGACGTAGGTATAGGTAAATGAGAATCCTATAGACCAAGGTAAGTCAACGTGTATTCAATTGAAAATTTCTAAGTCCAAACAAGAGGGGACGTAGGTATAGGTAAATGAGAATCCTATAGACCAAGTCAAGTCAACGTGTATTCAATTGAAAATTTCTAAGTCCAAACAAGAGGGAACGTAGGTATAGGTAAATGAGAATGCTATAGACCAAGTCAAGTCAACGTGTATTCAATTGAAAATTTCTAAGTCCAAACAAGAAGGGACGTTGGTATAGGTAAATGAGAATCCTATAGACCAAGTCAAGTCAACGTGTATTCAATTGAAAATTTCTAAGTCCAAACAAGAGGGGACGTAGGTATAGGTAAATGAGAATCCTATAGACCAAGTCAAGTCAACGTGTATTCAATTGAAAATTTCTAAGTCCAAACAAGAAGGGACGTTGGTATAGGTAAATGAGAATCCTATAGACCAAGTCAAGTCAACGTGTATTCAATTGAAAATTTTTAAGTCCAAACAAGAGGGAACGTAGGTATAGGTAAATGAGAATCCTATAGACCAAGTCAAGTCAACGTGTATTCAATTGAAAATTTCTAAGTCCAAACAAGAGGGAACGTAGGTATAGGTAAATGAGAATCCTATAGACCAAGTCAAGTCAACGTGTATTCAATTGAAAATTTCTAAGTCCAAACAAGAGGGGACGTTGGTATAGGTAAATGAGAATCCTATAGACCAAGTCAAGTCAACGTGTATTCAATTGAAAATTTCTAAGTCCAAACAAGAGGGGACGTAGGTATAGGTAAATGAGAATCCTATAGACCAAGTCAAGTCAACGTGTATTCAATTGAAAATTTCTAAGTCCAAACAAGAGGGGACGTAGGTATAGGTAAATGAGAATCCTACAGACCAAGTCATCTCAACGTGTATTCAATTGAAAATTTCTAAGTCCAAACAAGAGGGGACGTTGGTATAGGTAAATGAGAATCCTATAGACCAAGTCAAGTCAACGTGTATTCAATTGAAAATTTCTAAGTCCAAACAAGAGGGGACGTAGGTATAGGTAAATGAGAATCCTATAGACCAAGTCAAGTCAACGTGTATTCAATTGAAAATTTCTAAGTCCAAACAAGAGGGGACGTAGGTATAGGTAAATGAGAATCCTACAGACCAAGTCATCTCAACGTGTATTCAATTGAAAATTTCTAAGTCCAAACAAGAGGGGATGTGGATATAGGTAGATGAGAATCCTATAGACCAAGTCATCTCAACGTGTATTCAATTGAAAATTTCTAAGTCCAAACAAGAGGGGACGTTGGTATAGGTAGATGAGAATCCTATAGACCAAGGTAAGTCAACGTGTATTCAATTGAAAATTTCTAAGTCCAAACAAGAGGGAACGTTGGTATAGGTAAATGAGAATCCTATAGACCAAGTCAAGTCAACGTGTATTCAATTGAAAATTTCTAAGTCCAAACAAGAGGGGACGTTGGTATAGGTAGATGAGAATCCTATAGACCAAGTCAAGTCAACGTGTATTCAATTGAAAATTTCTAAGTCCAAAGAGGAGGGGACGTAGGTATAGGTAAATGAGAATCCTATAGACCAAGTCATCTCAACGTGTATTCAATTGAAAATTTCTAAGTCCAAACAAGAGGGGATCTGGATATAGGTAGATGAGAATCCTATAGACCAAGTCATCTCAACGTGTATTCAATTGAAAATTTCTAAGTCCAAACAAGAGGGGACGTTGGTATAGGTAGATGAGAATCTTATAGACCAAGTCAAGTCAACGTGTATTCAATTGAAAATTTCTAAGTCCAAAGAGGAGGGGACGTAGGTATAGGTAAATGAGAATCCTATAGACCAAGTCAAGTCAACGTGTATTCAATTGAAAATTTCTAAGTCCAAAGAGGAGGGGACGTAGGTATAGGTAAATGAGAATCCTATAGACCAAGTCAAGTCAACGTGTATTCAATTGAAAATTTCTAAGTCCAAAGAGGAGGGGACGTAGGTATAGGTAGATGAGAATCCTATAGACCAAGTCAAGTCAACGTGTATTCAATTGAAAATTTCTAAGTCCAAAGAGGAGGGGACGTAGGTATAGGTAAATGAGAATCCTATAGACCAAGTCATCTCAACGTGTATTCAATTGAAAATTTCTAAGTCCAAACAAGAGGGGATGTGGATATAGGTAGATGAGAATCCTATAGACCAAGTCATCTCAACGTGTATTCAATTGAAAATTTCTAAGTCCAAACAAGAGGGGATGTGGATATAGGTAAATGAGAATCCTATAGACCAAGTCAAGTCAACGTGTATTCAATTGAAAATTTCTAAGTCCAAACAAGAGGGGACGTTGGTATAGGTAGGTGAGAATCCTATAGACCAAGTCGTCAACGTGCATTCAATTGAAAATGTCTAAGTCCAAAAGATCAAAACAGTGTAAGTAAGTGTCTGGAAGTGCCCGATCGACGCCTACTTCCATGTTGGGTGCATGTAGGCGTCGCAAAATGCCTTTTAATCTGCTAGGCACATCGGGACTTAGTTTCTTTTCTTTTCTTTCTCTGCACCGTGTAGGTTGGCGTCTGGAAGTGCCCGATCGATGCCTGCTGTTACCTTGACATATCAACGTGTATTCAAGTTTAAACTTCTAACTTCAAAACGGGAGTTAGGTACCGGTAAATGAGAAGCTTATCAATCTAGACATGTTGAAATTTATAAGTTCGCACATAGGGGTTGGCAAGACGGCTTATAGGGATAAAGAATAAGAAGAGAGAGATAGACAGATCTAGATAAATACAGAGGTATAAAGAGAGACAGGCAAGGGAGATAAATTTCATGATTCAACTTATATGCTAATAAGAAATAGTTGGTGTATCAGAAACACAAGCATTGGTTTTACTGGTTAATTTTACATCAGAATACACTTGTAGATTTTCTTTTCTAAAGGGAACATGCAAATAGCACACATAACATCTAGACATATAAATATATACATAAAACAATTATAGCTATGAGATATATCTGAACTAATCCAAAAAGACAATAATAATGAATATCATCACTTACCTTGGAAAATTATCCAGGCTGTATGCCTACTCACATTCCATCAAACACCAGAAAATCATGATCCATTGCTTGGTTGATTTTTTTAATTTTTTTATTTTTATTTTTTTCATATACATTTGTAATTGTGTTTTGCTTTATCAAGTATTTTTGTAGTTAATCTGTGGTGTTGGGAGAGGTGTTGACATGAATCAATTTTGCTTAATTTTTTTTATACATATTTTTTCAGTTTACAGAGTCATTGCAGTACCAAGTCTGACACTGTAATTGCTTGAAAAGTATTGCATTAGGAAGGATTCTTTTTTTTTTTAGGTGTGCGGGAATTTCAGTAGGGGAAGTTTCTACTGATTTTAGATTCCAAGACAGCAAAGTTGTATTTTATTGTTTGTGCATTCTTTTATCAAGTTCTTACAGATATTTTTGTGTTATGAAAATGAATGACTTGCAAAGACATTTATATTTTTTCATTCGTTTTTTTTAATTCTTCACCTTTTTTGTTTTAATGTCCCAAGAGTGAACCAAGACGGATGAGTCTTATTCAACAGAGTGGAAAAAAAACAGGGTACCTTTGGTTGTCCTCAATGGATTTGTCCAGAGTATAATGTGTCCAAGTTATTGCCCTAATAAAGTGAGAACCATACCCCCAAAACTAATGCAGAACTCTACTTATGTATTGCACAGCTACAAGAGTTAACTTGTCTAGGATAAGTGACATATAAGCTTGCAAAACTCACTATATAGCTCTATTTATTAACTGATATGAATTTAAATGGCTGAACATGTCTCCAAAATTTTCTACAGAGCTCTACTTAAAAATGAGCACTCTCAAAGACAATTTGTCTAACATAATTTGGAAATATGTTTTTTAAAGTTACCATAGAGCTATCAAATATATTAGGCACTCAAATAGGAAGCTTGTTTCAAATACTTGTCATATATATATATATATATATATATATATATATATATATATATATATATATTAAAAACTTACAGTATATCTATACTTACGTATTGACATTTAGGTTTTTAAAACATACTGCAGAGCTCTTCATGTTTTCTGAATTTTATGCTTTCGTCTACTAATGTATTGAGCACTCTCAAAGTATATTCGTGTAGCTGAATTGCCATACATATTTTTTGAAAGTCTATATTTAGCTCTACTAATGCATTGAACACTGTAAAAATAAATTTATGCAGTTGAAATGTCATATCTGTTTCTCAAAGGTTTTATTAAGCTCTACTAATATATTAAGCACTCTGGAAGTAGATTTGTCTAAAATAATTGCCAAAATGTTTCCAAATCTTACTACAAAGCTCTATAAATGCATTGAGCACTCTTAAAGTAAAATCGTCTTGCATAATTAAACACAATTGTTAAATTTACTACACAACTATATTAAACTATGGAGCACATGCAAGCATCATTGGCATATATATATATATATATATATATATATATATATATATATATATATATATATTGTTTAAACGTACGAAAGAGCTTTACTCAAAGTAAATTTGTCTAGCACAAATGAGAAAAATTCTTTCAAATCTTTCCACAGAACTCTACCACAGTATTAAGCACTCTGGTAATTACTTTTCCAGCATACTCGCAATACACAATTTTAAAACTCACTACAGAGCTGTACTTATCTATTTTGCAGTCTCAAAGAAAATTTTGGATCGCATAACAGAAATTTGTATTTTTCAAATAACTCCAAAAATTAACTCAAACATTGAGCACTCTTAAAGGAAATTTCTCTGCTATAAATGACAAATGTTTTCAAAACTAAATACAAAGCGTCGAAAAAAGAGCTGATATTATAACAGGTTACTTTTATTCAAATATCTATGACCGAGCATTATATAATTTATTTAGATTTTTACTGAATAATTACACTTGAAATAGTGCTCAAAACTAGCCGGAGCTGATATTATAAAATGTTTATTTTATTACAGGATAAATACACATTAATATTGAACCAGAGTTATACAAGAGTGCTCAATGAGATATAGAGCAATAAAGACATTTTATTTAGATTTTTAGTTAATAATTACACTCTAAATAAGTGCTCAACACTAGACAGATCTGATATTATAAAACGTTTATTTTATTACAAGAGATATAAATATTAAGATTTATCAGAGTTAATTACGAGTGCTCAATGAGACATAGAGCAATAAAGACATTTATTAAGATTTTTACTTAATAATTACATTTTAAAAATGTGCTCAAGACAGAGCTGATATTATAAAACGTTTATTTTATTACAGGCTAAATAAACATTAAGATTTAACCAGAGTTATATAAGAGTGCTCAATAAGACATAGAGCAATAAAGACATTTTATTTAGATTTTTACTTAATAATTACACTTTAAATAAGTGCTCAACACTAGACAGAGCTGATATTATAAAACGTTTATTTTATTACAGGCTAAATAAACATTAAGATTTAACCAGAGTTATATAAGAGTGCTCAATAAGACATAGAGCAATAAAGACATTTTATTTAGATTTTTACTGATTAATTACATTTTAAATAAGTGCTCAACACTAGGCAGAGCTGATATTATAAAACGTTTATTTTATTACAGGATAAATAAACAAAGATTTAACTTGCTGATATTATAAAACGATTAATTAATTACAGGATAAATAATCATTAAGATTTAACCAGAGGTATATAAGACAGCTCAATGAGACATAGAGCAATAAAGACATTTTATTTAGATTTTTACTTAATAAATACACTTTAAAATAAGTGCTCAACTCTAGACACAGCTAATACTATAAAACGTTTATTTTATTACAAGAGATATAAATATTAAGATTTAACCAAAGTTATATAAGAGTGCTCAATGAGACATAGAGCAATAAAGACATTTTATTTAGATTTTTACTGATTAATTACATTTTAAATAAGTGCTCAATACTAGACGGAGCTGATATTATAAAACGTCTATTTATTACAGGATAAATAAACATCAGGATTAAACCAAAGTTATATAAGAGTGCTCAATGAGACATAGAGCAATAAAGACATTTTATTTAGATTTTTACTGATTAATTACATTTTAAATAAGTGCTCAACACTAGGCAGAGCTGATATTATAAAACGTCTATTTTATTACAGGATAAATAAGCATTAAGATTTAACCAGAGTTATATAAGAGTGCTCAATGATACATAGAGCAATAAAGACATTTTATTTAGATTTTTACTTAATAATTACATTTTAAATAAGTGCTCAACACTAGACAGAGCTGATATTATAAAACGTCTATTTTATTACAGGATAAATAAGCATTAGGATTTAACCAGAGTTATATAAGAGTGCTCTATGAGACATAGAGCAATAAAGACATCTTATTTAGATTTTTACTTAATAATTACACTTGAAATAAGTGCTCAAAACTAGACAGAGCTGATATTATAAAACTTCTATTTTATTAAAAGATAAATAAACAAAGATTTAACTTGCTGATATTATAAAACGATTAATTAATTACAGGATAAATAATCATTAAGATTTAACCAGAGGTATATAACCCTGCTCAATAAGACATAGAGCAATAAAGACATTTTATTTAGATTTTTACTTAATAAATACACTTTAAAATAAGTGCTCAACTCTAGACACAGCTAATACTATAAAACGTTTATTTTATTACAAGAGATATAAATATTAAGATTTAACCAAAGTTATATAAGAGTGCTCAATGAGACATAGAGCAATAAAGACATTTTATTTAGATTTTTACTTAATAATTACATTTTAAATAAGTGCTCAATACTAGACGGAGCTGATATTATAAAACGTCTATTTATTACAGGATAAATAAACATTAAGATTAAACCAAAGTTATATAAGAGTGCTCAATGAGACATAGAGCAATAAAGACATTTTATTTAGATTTTTACTTAATAAATACACTTGAAAACAAGTGCTCAACTCTAGACAGAGCTGATATTATAAAACGTCTATTTTATTAAAGGATAAATAAACAAAGATTTAGCTTGAGTTATATAAAAGTGCTCAATAAGATATAGAGCAATGAACACATTTTATTTAGATTTTTACTTAATAATTACACTTTAAAATAAGTGTTCAACTCTAGACAGAGCTGATATTATAAAACGATTAATTAATTACAGGATAAATAATCATTAAGATTTAACCAGAGGTATATAAGACTGCTTAATGAGACATAGAGCAATAAAGACATTTTATTTAGATTTTTACTTAATAAATACACTTTAAAACAAGTTCTCAACTCTAGACAGAGCTGATATTATAAAACGATTAATTAATTACAGGATAAATAATCATTAAGATTTAACCAGAGGTATATAAGACTGCTTAATGAGACATAGAGCAATAAAGACATTTTATTTAGATTTTTACTTAATAAATACACTTTAAAACAAGTGCTCAACTCTAGACAGAGCTGATATTATAAAACGATTAATTAATTACAGGATAAATAATCATTAAGATTTAACCAGAGGTATATAAGACTGCTTAATGAGACATAGAGCAATAAAGACATTTTATTTAGATTTTTACTTAATAAATACACTTTAAAATAAGTGCTCAACTCTAGACAGAGCTGATATTATAAAACGATTAATTAATTACAGGATAAATAATCATTAAGATTTAACCAGAGGTATATAAGACTGCTTAATGAGACATAGAGCAATAAAGACATTTTATTTAGATTTTTACTTAATAATTACACTTTAAAATAAGTGCTCAACTCTAGACAGAGCTGATATTATAAAACGATTAATTAAGTACAGGATTAATAATCATTAAGATTAAACCAGAGGTATATAAGACTGCTTAATGAGACATAGAGCAATAAAGACATTTTATTTAGATTTTTACTTAATAAATACACTTTAAAATAAGTGCTCAACTCTAGACAGAACTGATATTATAAAACGATTAATTAATTACAGGATAAATAATCATTAAGATTTAACCAGAGGTATATAAGACTGCTTAATGAGACATAGAGCAATAAAGACATTTTATTTAGATTTTTACTTAATAAATACACTTTAAAATAAGTGCTCAACTCTAGACAGAACTGATATTATAAAACGATTAATTAATTACAGGATAAATAATCATTAAGATTTAACCAGAGGTATATAAGACTGCTTAATGAGATATAGAGCAATAAAGACATTTTATTACGATTTTTACTTAATAAATACACTTTAAATAAGTGCTCAACACTAGACATAGCTAATACTATAAAACGTTTATTTTATTACTAGAGATATAAATATTAAGATTTAACCAAAGTTATATAAGAGTGCTCAATGAGACATAGAGCAATAAAGACATTTTATTTAGATTTTTACTTAATAATTACATTTCAAAATAAGTGCTCAACACTAGACGGAGCTGATATTATAAAACGTCTATTTATTACAGGATAAATTAACATTAAGAGTTAACCAGAGTTATATAAGAGTGCTCAATGAGACATAGAGCAATAAACACATTTTATTTAGATTTTTACTTAATAATTACATTTTAAATAAGTGCTCAATACTAGACGGAGCTGATATAATAAAACGTCTATTTATTACAGGATAAATAAACATTAAGATTAAACCAAAGTTATATAAGAGTGCTCAATAAGACATAGAGCAATAAAGACATTTTATTTAGATTTTTACTTAATAAATACACTTTAAAATAAGTGCTCAACTCTAGACAGAGCTGATATTATAAAACGATTAATTAATTACAGGATAAATAATCATTAAGATTTAACCAGAGGTATATAAGACTGCTTAATGAGACATAGAGCAATAAAGACATTTTATTTAGATTTTTACTTAATAAATACACTTTAAAATAAGTGCTCAACTCTAAACAGAGCTGATATTATAAAACGATTAATTAATTACAGGATAAATAATCATTAAGATTTAACCAGAGGTATATAAGACTGCTTAATGAGACATAGAGCAATAAAGACATTTTATTTAGATTTTTACTTAATAAATACACTTTAAAATAAGTGGTAAACTCTAGACAGAACTGATATTATAAAACGATTAATTAATTACAGGATAAATAATCATTAAGATTTAACCAGAGGTATATAAGACTGCTTAATGAGATATAGAGCAATAAATACATTTTATTTAGATTTTTACTGATTAATTACATTTTAAATAAGTGCTCAACACTAGACGGAGCTGATATTATAAAACGTCTATTTATTACAGGATAAATTAACATTAAGAGTTAACCAGAGTTATATAAGAGTGCTCAATGAGACATAGAGCAATAAACACATTTTATTTAGATTTTTACTTAATAATTACATTTTAAATAAGTGCTCAATACTAGACGGAGCTGATATAATAAAACGTCTATTTATTACAGGATAAATAAACATTAAGATTAAACCAAAGTTATATAAGAGTGCTCAATAAGACATAGAGCAATAAAGACATTTTATTTAGATTTTTACTTAATAAATACACTTTAAAATAAGTGCTCAACTCTAGACAGAGCTGATATTATAAAACGATTAATTAATTACAGGATAAATAATCATTAAGATTTAACCAGAGGTATATAAGACTGCTTAATGAGACATAGAGCAATAAAGACATTTTATTTAGATTTTTACTTAATAAATACACTTTAAAATAAGTGCTCAACTCTAGACAGAACTGATATTATAAAACGATTAATTAATTACAGGATAAATAATCATTAAGATTTAACCAGAGGTATATAAGACTGCTTAATGAGATATAGAGCAATAAAGACATTTTATTTAGATTTTTACTTAATAAATACACTTTAAATAAGTGCTCAACACTAGACACAGCTAATACTATAAAACGTTTATTTTATTACTAGAGATATAAATATTAAGATTTAACCAAAGTTATATAAGAGTGCTCAAGTAGACATAGAGCAATAAAGACATTTTATTTAGATTTTTACTTAATAATTACATTTTAAATAAGTGCTCAACTCTAGACAGAGCTGATATTATAAAACGATTAATTAATTACAGGATAAATAATCATTAAGATTTAACCAGAGGTATATAAGACTGCTTAATGAGACATAGAGCAATAAAGACATTTTATTTAGATTTTTACTTAATAAATACACTTTAAAATAAGTGCTCAACTCTAGACCGAACTGATATTATAAAACGATTAATTAATTACAGGATAAATAATCATTAAGATTTAACCAGAGGTATACAAGACTGCTTAATGAGACATAGAGCAATAAAGACATTTTATTTAGATTTTTACTTAATAAATACACTTTAAAACAAGTGCTCAACTCTAGACAGAGCTGATATTATAAAACGATTAATTAATTACAGGATAAATAATCATTAAGATTTAACCAGAGGTATATAAGACTGCTTAATGAGACATAGAGCAATAAAGACATTTTATTTAGATTTTTACTTAATAAATACACTTTAAAATAAGTGCTCAACTCTAGACAGAGCTGATATTATAAAACGATTAATTAATTACAGGATAAATAATCATTAAGATTTAACCAGAGGTATATAAGACTGCTTAATGAGACATAGAGCAATAAAGACATTTTATTTAGATTTTTACTTAATAAATACACTTTAAAATAAGTGCTCAACTCTAGACAGAGCTGATATTATAAAACGATTAATTAATTACAGGATAAATAATCATTAAGATTTAACCAGAGGTATATAAGACTGCTTAATGAGACATAGAGCAATAAAGACATTTTATTTAGATTTTTACTTAATAAATACACTTTAAAATAAGTGCTCAACTCTAGACAGAGCTGATATTATAAAACGATTAATTAATTACAGGATAAATAATCATTAAGATTTAACCAGAGGTATACAAGACTGCTTAATGAGACATAGAGCAATAAAGACATTTTATTTAGATTTTTACTTAATAATTACACTTTAAAATAAGTGCTCAACTCTAGACAGAGCTGATATTATAAAACGATTAATTAAGTACAGGATTAATAATCATTAAGATTAAACCAGAGGTATATAAGACTGCTTAATGAGACATAGAGCAATAAAGACATTTTATTTAGATTTTTACTTAATAAATACACTTTAAAATAAGTGCTCAACTCTAGACAGAACTGATATTATAAAACGATTAATTAATTACAGGATAAATAATCATTAAGATTTAACCAGAGGTATATAAGACTGCTTAATGAGACATAGAGCAATAAAGACATTTTATTTAGATTTTTACTTAATAAATACACTTTAAAATAAGTGCTCAACTCTAGACAGAACTGATATTATAAAACGATTAATTAATTACAGGATAAATAATCATTAAGATTTAACCAGAGGTATATAAGACTGCTTAATGAGATATAGAGCAATAAAGACATTTTATTACGATTTTTACTTAATAAATACACTTTAAATAAGTGCTCAACACTAGACATAGCTAATACTATAAAACGTTTATTTTATTACTAGAGATATAAATATTAAGATTTAACCAAAGTTATATAAGAGTGCTCAATGAGACATAGAGCAATAAAGACATTTTATTTAGATTTTTACTTAATAATTACATTTCAAAATAAGTGCTCAACTCTAGACAGAGCTGATATTATAAAACGATTAATTAATTACAGGATAAATAATCATTAAGATTTAACCAGAGGTATATAAGACTGCTTAATGAGACATAGAGCAATAAAGACATTTTATTTAGATTTTTACTTAATAAATACACTTTAAAATAAGTGCTCAACTCTAAACAGAGCTGATATTATAAAACGATTAATTAATTACAGGATAAATAATCATTAAGATTTAACCAGAGGTATATAAGACTGCTTAATGAGACATAGAGCAATAAAGACATTTTATTTAGATTTTTACTTAATAAATACACTTTAAAATAAGTGGTAAACTCTAGACAGAACTGATATTATAAAACGATTAATTAATTACAGGATAAATAATCATTAAGATTTAACCAGAGGTATATAAGACTGCTTAATGAGATATAGAGCAATAAATACATTTTATTTAGATTTTTACTTAATAAATACACTTTAAAATAAGTGCTAAACTCTAGACAGAACTGATATTATAAAACGATTAATTAATTACAGGATAAATAATCATTAAGATTTAACCAGAGGTATATAAGACTGCTTAATGAGACATAGAGCAATAAAGACATTTTATTTAGATTTTTACTGATTAATTACATTTTAAATAAGTGCTCAACACTAGACGGAGCTGATATTATAAAACGTCTATTTATTACAGGATAAATTAACATTAAGAGTTAACCAGAGTTATATAAGAGTGCTCAATGAGACATAGAGCAATAAAGACATTTTATTTAGATTTTTACTTAATAATTACACTTTAAAATAAGTGCTCAACTCTAGACAGAGCTGATATTATAAAACGATTAATTAATTACAGGATAAATAATCATTAAGATTTAACCAGAGGTATATAAGACTGCTTAATGAGACATAGAGCAATAAAGACATTTTATTTAGATTTTTACTTAATAAATACACTTTAAAATAAGTGCTCAACTCTAAACAGAGCTGATATTATAAAACGATTAATTAATTACAGGATAAATAATCATTAAGATTTAACCAGAGGTATATAAGACTGCTTAATGAGACATAGAGCAATAAAGACATTTTATTTAGATTTTTACTTAATAAATACACTTTAAAATAAGTGGTAAACTCTAGACAGAACTGATATTATAAAACGATTAATTAATTACAGGATAAATAATCATTAAGATTTAACCAGAGGTATATAAGACTGCTTAATGAGATATAGAGCAATAAATACATTTTATTTAGATTTTTACTTAATAAATACACTTTAAAATAAGTGCTAAACTCTAGACAGAACTGATATTATAAAACGATTAATTAATTACAGGATAAATAATCATTAAGATTTAACCAGAGGTATATAAGACTGCTTAATGAGACATAGAGCAATAAAGACATTTTATTTAGATTTTTACTGATTAATTACATTTTAAATAAGTGCTCAACACTAGACGGAGCTGATATTATAAAACGTCTATTTATTACAGGATAAATTAACATTAAGAGTTAACCAGAGTTATATAAGAGTGCTCAATGAGACATAGAGCAATAAACACATTTTATTTAGATTTTTACTTAATAATTACATTTTAAATAAGTGCTCAATACTAGACGGAGCTGATATAATAAAACGTCTATTACAGGATAAATAAACATTAAGATTAAACCAAAGTTATATAAGAGTGCTCAATAAGACATAGAGCAATAAAGACATTTTATTTAGATTTTTACTTAATAAATACACTTTAAAATAAGTGCTCAACTCTAGACAGAGCTGATATTATAAAACGATTAATTAATTACAGGATAAATAATCATTAAGATTTAACCAGAGGTATATAAGACTGCTTAATGAGACATAGAGCAATAAAGACATTTTATTTAGATTTTTACTTAATAAATACACTTTAAAATAAGTGCTCAACTCTAAACAGAGCTGATATTATAAAACGATTAATTAATTACAGGATAAATAATCATTAAGATTTAACCAGAGGTATATAAGACTGCTTAATGAGACATAGAGCAATAAAGACATTTTATTTAGATTTTTACTTAATAAATACACTTTAAAATAAGTGGTAAACTCTAGACAGAACTGATATTATAAAACGATTAATTAATTACAGGATAAATAATCATTAAGATTTAACCAGAGGTATATAAGACTGCTTAATGAGATATAGAGCAATAAATACATTTTATTTAGATTTTTACTTAATAAATACACTTTAAAATAAGTGCTAAACTCTAGACAGAACTGATATTATAAAACGATTAATTAATTACAGGATAAATAATCATTAAGATTTAACCAGAGGTATATAAGACTGCTTAATGAGACATAGAGCAATAAAGACATTTTATTTAGATTTTTACTGATTAATTACATTTTAAATAAGTGCTCAACACTAGACGGAGCTGATATTATAAAACGTCTATTTATTACAGGATAAATTAACATTAAGAGTTAACCAGAGTTATATAAGAGTGCTCAATGAGACATAGAGCAATAAACACATTTTATTTAGATTTTTACTTAATAATTACATTTTAAATAAGTGCTCAATACTAGACGGAGCTGATATAATAAAACGTCTATTTATTACAGGATAAATAAACATTAAGATTAAACCAAAGTTATATAAGAGTGCTCAATAAGACATAGAGCAATAAAGACATTTTATTTAGATTTTTACTTAATAAATACACTTTAAAATAAGTGCTCAACTCTAGACAGAGCTGATATTATAAAACGATTAATTAATTACAGGATAAATAATCATTAAGATTTAACCAGAGGTATATAAGACTGCTTAATGAGACATAGAGCAATAAAGACATTTTATTTAGATTTTTACTTAATAAATACACTTTAAAATAAGTGCTCAACTCTAGACAGAACTGATATTATAAAACGATTAATTAATTACAGGATAAATAATCATTAAGATTTAACCAGAGGTATATAAGACTGCTTAATGAGATATAGAGCAATAAAGACATTTTATTTAGATTTTTACTTAATAAATACACTTTAAATAAGTGCTCAACACTAGACACAGCTAATACTATAAAACGTTTATTTTATTACTAGAGATATAAATATTAAGATTTAACCAAAGTTATATAAGAGTGCTCAAGTAGACATAGAGCAATAAAGACATTTTATTTAGATTTTTACTTAATAATTACATTTTAAATAAGTGCTCAACTCTAGACAGAGCTGATATTATAAAACGATTAATTAATTACAGGATAAATAATCATTAAGATTTAACCAGAGGTATATAAGACTGCTTAATGAGACATAGAGCAATAAAGACATTTTATTTAGATTTTTACTTAATAAATACACTTTAAAATAAGTGCTCAACTCTAGACCGAACTGATATTATAAAACGATTAATTAATTACAGGATAAATAATCATTAAGATTTAACCAGAGGTATACAAGACTGCTTAATGAGACATAGAGCAATAAAGACATTTTATTTAGATTTTTACTTAATAAATACACTTTAAAATAAGTGCTCAACTCTAGACAGAGCTGATATTATAAAACGATTAATTAATTACAGGATAAATAATCATTAAGATTTAACCAGAGGTATATAAGACTGCTTAATGAGACATAGAGCAATAAAGACATTTTATTTAGATTTTTACTTAATAAATACACTTTAAAATAAGTGCTCAACTCTAGACAGAACTGATATTATAAAACGATTAATTAATTACAGGATAAATAATCATTAAGATTTAACCAGAGGTATACAAGACTGCTTAATGAGACATAGAGCAATAAAGACATTTTATTTAGATTTTTACTTAATAAATACACTTTTAAATAAGTGCTCAACTCTAGACAGAGCTGATATTATAAAACGATTAATTAATTACAGGATAAATAATCATTAAGATTTAACCAGAGGTATATAAGACTGCTTAATGAGACATAGAGCAATAAAGACATTTTATTTAGATTTTTACTTAATAAATACACTTTAAAATAAGTGCTCAACTCTAGACCGAACTGATATTATAAAACGATTAATTAATTACAGGATAAATAATCATTAAGATTTAACCAGAGGTATACAAGACTGCTTAATGAGACATAGAGCAATAAAGACATTTTATTTAGATTTTTACTTAATAAATACACTTTAAAATAAGTGCTCAACTCTAGACAGAGCTGATATTATAAAACGATTAATTAATTACAGGATAAATAATCATTAAGATTTAACCATAGGTATATAAGACTGCTTAATGAGACATAGAGCAATAAAGACATTTTTTAAAGATTTTTACTTAATAAATACACTTTAAAATAAGTGCTCAACTCTAAACAGAGCTGATATTATAAAACGATTAATTAATTACAGGATAAATAATCATTAAGATTTAACCAGAGGTATATAAGAGTACTCAATAAGACATAGAGCAATAAAGACATTTTATTTAGATTTTTACTTAATAATTACATTTTAAATAACTGCTTAACACTAGACAGAGCTAATATTATAAAACGTTTATTTTATTACAAGAGATATAAATATTAAGATTTAACTAGAGTTATATAAGAGTGCTCAATAAGACATAGAGCAATGAACACATTTTATTTAGATTTTTACTTAATAATTACACTTGAAATAAGCGCTCAACACTAGACAGAGCTGATATTATAAAACGTTTATTGTATTAAAGGATTAATAAACATTAAGATTGGACTGGAGTTATATAAGAGTGCCTAATAAGACATAGAGCAATGAAGACATTTTATTTAGAATTTTACTTTATAATTACACTTGAAGTAAGTGCTCAACACATGACAGAGCTAATATTATAAAACGTTTATTTTATTACAAGAGATATAAATATTAAGATTTAACTAAAGTTATATGAGTAAGACAGAGCAATAAACACATTTATTTAGATTTTTACTTAATAAATACACTTTAAAATAAGTGCTCATCACTAGAAACAGCTGATACTATCAAACGTTTATATTATTGAAAGAAAATTATATGCCAATGCTTTATCATACATAGAGCAATATTGACATTTTGGATTTTTTATTGAGAATCATAACATTTTGAATAAAATTATTAAAATTTATATTACATTATGTCATATTCACACATGAATACCAAAAACAGTGTGGTTATCTAAATTGACGTATGCATTTTTTAAACTTATTACCTTGCTCTACTGATTTATTGAGCGATCTACATATAAGTCCTGCCATTTGAATTTCTCTCTATATATTTTAAGTCTAAACAGTAACCTTTACTAATGCATTGAGCACTCTAGCAGTAAGTCTTGTCATCTAAATTGCCATACATATCCCCAAAAATTTAACAACTATCTCTACTAATTCATTAATAATTGTATATAGTTATCTTTCTGTCTCTCATTATATACCTTTCTATCTATAAAAGTGAAAATGTCTGTCTGTGTGTGTGTACATTTCCCTAGGCAATAACTCTGTCAATTTTAGTCTACAGACTCAAAATTTGATATACAGGGTACTGAGATTTTGGAAAATCTATGCGATTGGTATTTGGACAGAAATTTGTCGATTAAGGTGTCAAAGTTCAACGATTTGACCTTTGAGAACTCTACAAAACTCCTCCGACAATTATGGGTCTAAACACTTGAAATTTTAGATATAGTTTTCTTGGACATGGATCTAACTTTATATCTTGATTTGAGCCCAAAACAAACAATTTTAAGGGTTCATAATAGGGGGCAAATCAAAAAAAATTAACCGTTTTTTTGCTTTTTTTTTTTTGGTTGGGGGGGGGTGAGCATTCCTCACCAAACACCGGGGCTACGCCAGGAACCCATACTAGTATATATTCAAGGGATACAATTTATATATATATATATAATTATTTTTTTACTATAATAATTATTAAATACCTACAGACACTAGTGTTTCATCCTTTCGGGAATCTTCAGTGCAGGGTGTCACGATTAATACCAGTGGAACGATTCGAACTCCGCATCACGAGACATCTCTGGGTTGGTTATATATATATATATTCAAGGGAGACAATATATAAATTGTCTCCCTTGAATAAATATATTTATACATATTTATACATACATATGTATATATATATATATTCAAGGGAGACAATTTGTATATAGATCACATAATTATTAGAAGTTATTTGTTTAATGCTTAATTGAACTTTAATGCTTAGTTTTTCCATCAATTTTTGGACTTGGGTTATTTCTTTTTTAATATATACATGAAAAAAATCTATGTGCTATTCGAGACAAAAAATAAAAGAAATAAAGAAAATTCTTACCTGTTACTTCCCAGGTGTTATCTCCACTTTTTCTCTTTTCTGCTTCTTGCTGAAACTCATGGCAATTTCATGTTTGTTTGTGTTCTTTGTTACATATATATAATTTTTACTGTGATGATTTTTTTTCTTTTAATTATTAACAATTTTTTTTTGATTTATATAATAAAGAGAGACAACATAACTAATGGATTTTTTAAAAATGATATATTTAACTTTCTGGCTATGATCAAACACACATGTACTACTATTTCTTTTTTGCAGTTGCATAAGTTAGCTGATGAGAAGAAATACAAGCAGAACTGCATTCATTTAAATAAAGCTAATAGTTTAGAATTTGATTGGATCCAGATGTGCATGTACACAAAGAAAGAAACACTTACTTGAGGACTTCTGTAACTACAGGAAACATGTGGCAGCTAGGATAGCTGATGCTGCTGGATTCAGTTGTTTTTTCCAATCCACATAATTCTCACAATAGCTGATAGTAGAATTCCATCATGATCAAGAGGAGTACCTGAAATTACAAAAATATACACACAGAAGGAAAGAAAAAGAATACTTACTCTACTTCTATGACAATGATTGCTGCCAAGACTTTGAGATGCTAATGTTGGAAGAAACAGATAGACATACATCATACACAGTTTGATTGTACCCAGATGTGCTTGAACGCAAAGAAAGAAATACTTGATTCAAACTGCACAAGACATGTGGCAGACAGGAACGGTGATGCTGCTAGGTTTTGTTGCTTGTTCTAATCTATAAAAAAGAGATGATATTTATAGTGTTGATAATCTACTGCTGTGTGAAAGCTGGAACAATGGAAACAGTTAAATTAAATTTTCAAATCACAAAGACTGAAATCGAAACAGAAAGAAGAAAGGGTGATACTATACTCATCTTCCTGTCGGTTCAGACCACTTGCTGGTGACTGTTCGTTCGCCATTAAACTGGAAAATAAAATAAAAATAAGAAAAAAAAAAGAGGTTCCACCGGGGAAAGCTCTCGTCTGGGCAGCGAGGTGATGAACTCCCGAAAGGAGGGGCACTATATAAAAACAAGCTTTGCTGCGAACATCTCCTAAAAAGCGGTTTCTACTCAGAATAACAGGCGGAGGAGAAAACAGGGGTGTTCTCTCTACCCAACAGGATTCGTAAAGATACCACTAGTTTGTGTTCATAAGACGGCGATGATCGCTCACAAAACTGGCATTCCTACTATCATATCGGAGGACCGTCGTATATAATTGCACTACCATTTCGTATTGGAGGACGGTCATATATAATTGCACTACCATACCGTTTCGGAGTTCCTAGACAGTAGGAATAATAAAAGCGGCCTTAAAGCGGCTTGTGAGCACACAATCTAGTCGAACTCTAGTCGTCCTTAGTCGAGTTGAGGCAAACATGCATTACATAGTAACACGAGCACGTGTCGCCTGCTTAGAGGGTAGCCCCCTTCGGGAGATTCGAAAGCGCACCTCACAGCGGAAGAGCTTCGGAACCAATCGGACCGTACCCAGACTTGCAGCTATTTGTTAACTTGGAAGTGGAGTCAACACCCCGACACTGAGAAAAGAGCTTTCCAAAAGCTCAAAACCAGTTGCATGCAAAGTCGGGGAAACTGGGAGCAGGCTGGGGAGAACACAGGGCCTTGGAGGGAGGCCCATTTTTCTCTTTCGTTCGGTTTACATCTTTCGGGTATTGTTCTCCTTTCAGCCTGCCCCCTTCACGCCTTTTTGCTCGCCACATGCAAGCGTATAAAAAGACGACCAGATGACGGATGCAACAAACTCATGCCGACATTTTCTGGATTTTTTTTTTTTTTTGCCAGAGCCCATTTAGCCGTGTAGCTGTTAAACTACAACGTTACACCCCCCTACCACGGTGAGGATAGGGTTGGACTTTAGGGAGGAAAAAGCACATCCAGAATTTTATACAAGGAAAGCAAAGCACGGTCTATAAATTCTACAGTTTATCGACTGCCCTTAAATAATATTATATATATACTTTCATCTAACAAATTAAATTAAAAGACGTTAATTTAGATTTAAATTAAAAATATTTTATCCAAGAACACCACGGTTTATAAACTGCACAATTCTCACGGTAATTCTAAAGTTTATCGACCGCCCTTAAATAATATTATATATATACTTTCATCTAACAAATTAAATTAAAAGACGTTAATTTAGATTTAAATTAAAAATATTTTATCCAAAAACACCACGGTTTATAAACTGCACAATTCTCACGGTAATTATACAGTTTATCGACCGCCCTTAAATAATATTATACATATACTTTCATCTAACAAATTACATTAAAAGACGTTAATTTAGATTTAAATTAAAAATATTTTATCCAAGAACACCACGGTTTATAAACTGCACAATTCTCACGGTAATTCTAAAGTTTATCGACCGCCCTTAAATAATATTATATATATACTTTCATCTAACAAATTAAATTAAAAGACGTTAATTTAGATTTAAATTAAAAATATTTTATCCAAAAACACCACGGTTTATAAACTGCACAATTCTCACGGTAATTATACAGTTTATCGACCGCCCTTAAATAATATTATACATATACTTTCATCTAACAAATTACATTAAAAGACGTTAATTTAGATTTAAATTAAAAATATTTTATCCAAGAACACCATGGTTTATAAACTGCACAATTGTCACGGTAATTATACAGTTTATCGACCGCCCTTAAATAATATTATATATATACTTTCATCTAACAAATTGAATTAAAAGACGTTAATTTAGATTTAAATTAAAAATATTTTATCCAAGAACACCACGGTTTATAAACTGCACAATTGTAACGGTAATTATACAGTTTATCGACCGCCCTTAAATAATATTATACATATACTTTCATCTAACAAA
>NC_136527.1:94178185-94190685 GCF_053919585.1 Euprymna scolopes | reverse complement strand
GTTTAGTCATCTTACATAAAACATTCTCGGCTGGATTTAAATTTACAAAATATACGCTGAAACGGAAAATTAAGTTCGTGTTTTTATATAGATTTGAAATTAAGTTCGTGTTTTTATATAGATTTGAAATTTAAGAAACAGTAATTTACTATTAATAAAAAATAATCCTAATAATTTTTTTTTCTATATTTATATTTCGATTGATTTATGAGTCGACACTCACGGGTTAAATCAAGTCTAGGATGCGAGTTAATGCGACGAATAAATCGACAGTTGATGTTGAATTTTATGAGAAAATCACGATCATGTCATAGTCAATTCGAAAGCGATTTTGAAGCCTTTAAACTGTCATTAATTTATTTCTGGCTTGATGGGCCATCTATTTTACTTTACATTTCAAAATACACGCATTAATATCTCGAAAACGATTTGTCTGTCTGTGCTAATTTTCCTTGCGATATTCGTTTTCAGCATATCTGAACAAACTGAGGGTTGGCCCCTTTCATACGCCGCATGTTTAAACATGGTCGCCAGTGATTTGCATTTCAAAATACACGCATTAATAAAACTAGCTCCAAAACTATTTGTCTCTGCTAATTTTCCTTGTGATAATCGTTTTCAGCATACCTGAACAAACTGAGGGTTGGCCCCTTTCATATGCCGCCTGTTCAAACATGGTCGCCAGTGATTTACATTTCACAATACACGCATTAATAAAACTAGCTCCAAAACTAATGCTCAGCACACCTGAACAAACTGAACAGTACGAGTTTTCCGGGTAACGTTATTCCGGAGACGAGTTTTCCCGGGACAAGTTTTCCGGGCACTGGTATAAATGCTATAGGTTCATCAGAGCACATCCCATAAAAGTACTTGTAAACAGGGATACAACACTGAGGCGATGGGACAGACTTTGGAGATTGACCTATAGCACGGGGCCTATTAGATTAGATACTCTTTTTTTGTTGTTGTTTTTGTGCTCAACGATAAAAACCGACTTCTTCATTTGTGTTTGCTTCTCATTTTCGCTTTTTCTCTGATAAGAGTTTCGCTAATGTGAAAAAGAAAACATGTTCGAACGTTTGCTAACATTTATTGGATGTGTTCCTACCAGTATTTTGCTTAATTTTCGAGTTTGGAGCGATTATCGAGTCTCACAAGATGTCTGTAAAATGTCAGACACTTCTTTATTGTTCTAACTTAAAACCGTGCGCTACTTTTGTTTGTGTTAAATAAACGTTTTAAAATAAGTTAAAACAACAAAAATGTGATCTAGGTAGGCAGAAGGGTAACTTATCTTGCCTTTGGTAACATTCATTTTCTTATATATTTATTTGTTCACTACTTTTTCGTTTTGTTCTTATTGAATGCTAAATATTCGCCGTGGAATTTCCACGGGTCACGATTATTTCGTTTTATTAATCTTAAGTTTCATAGGATAAAAAGTTCAGACACAACTTTGTCGAGCCATTTATTTAACTTCTGTTTGACCCCGGCACGTGCAGTGCACAGAACACGACCCTTACTCCCCTTCCCCACTTTCTCTCTTCTTCAGCTTGGTGACAAGAAGCGATGCCTATGTGTGCGTGCGTGCGTGTATGTGTGTACGTGCGTGTGTGTGTGTGTGTGTGTGTGTGTGTGTGTGTTGTCGGTTTCAACAAAATTTAAAAAAATAAAAACTTTTTTCCCGACCGGCCGGATTAGGGTTGTGAGGTGTGGTTAGAGTTTATGAAAATAAATGTTAGCAATAAAAACTTTTTAAAACCAAGTTAGAAAAAAGAAAACAATTTACTTCCCCACGGAGCCCCCGATTCTTCTTCTTTTTTTAGGCGATGTAATAAACCATATTTTTGAGTAGGGTTGCCTCCTCTCTTTATTTTGGGTTGTATATTTTTCATGTTGCAAAAATGCTCCCGGGAGATCTTTTTTAGGATTCTATAGGTTTTCTTTTTTTTACACTTTTTATTATCTTCGAAAAATGTAAAAAAAAATGTAAACAGGCAGTTTACGATTTGAAATGCATCATTAAAATGATAGTTCTTTCAACTTTATATTTTTATTTCGTCGTCTTCAAGTCCAATGTAAATAAGTTCTTGATGAGCCGTTCCTCTTAAATAATCTAATTTACCAAATTTAAACTTCTAACGATTACTATGATATTGTCTTTGACTACTGTACACACTTTAACCCTTATCCTCGAGTGGCCTCTGGGACTTGATAAGTAGTGATTCCTATATAAAATAAAAAAATATTTCACTACTTTGATGGTGAATCTATAGTCAGTCTGTGCTGATTTTCCTTGCGATATTCGTTTTCAGCATACCTGAACACACTGAGGGTTGGCCCCTTTCATATGCCGCCTGTTTAAACATGGTCGCCAGATATTTACATTTAAAAATACACGCATTAATAAAACTAGCTCCAAAACTATTTGTCTCTGTTAGTTTTACTTGCGATATTCGTTTTCAGCATACCTTAACAAACTGAGGGTTGGTCCCTTTCATATGCCGCCTGTTCAAAGATAGTCGCCAGTGATTTACATTTCAAAATACACGCATTAATATAACTAGCTCCAAAACTATTTGTCTCTGCTAATTTTCCTTGCGATATTCGTTTTCAGCATACCTGAACGCTTTTAAAATCAACATTTCGAATGTTAACGAAATACACACACAGACACACACACACACGTAAACCCAGTGAAAGTGTCTGCTGTCGATAAGCTAGTTGTAAATTAGATTACTCTCTGATGAGTTTTAGTCTAGCCACACTGTGATACAGCGGAACAGTCCGTCTGTTTTGCATAACTCAGTGAAAGTGTCGACTGTAGATTAACTAGTTGTAAATTCTTAAAGGAGAAGCCCCTTTAAGAAGAGACTTGAAGACTTATCGGCCAACCTGGGCAGTGCGTTGTAAACAGAAATCCATTTCAGACTGAACTTTTTCCAAAACTTAGTTCGTCTTCAAAGTGACAAGAATGCCGACACTCGACTTATTGTCGCCACCCCGATCTTCGCACCATTACGCTAATAAAATTGTTCTTTGCCTGGGATCAAAATGGCGAATCTCAATTTGAATTGAGAAAGTCAAGCTAAATACAAGGACGATTCATATAAATTATAGCTGTTGATTTAATGTATTGAATATTAAAACTTTGTCAAACGGAGATGATATAGAAAGCTGGGGAGCGAAACACACACACACACACACACACACACACACACACACAAACACAGAGTAATGATTCGTGTTTTGTGTGTTGGTGTGTTTAAGTATTTGTGTGTGTGTTTATGCGAGTGCGTGTATGTGTGTTTATGCAAGTATGTGTGTATGTGTGCGTTTATATAGAGTGTGTGCCTCTCAGCTGTCTCCGTTTCTTCTCCCTTCCTCGTTGACGTGATGGCGGAGAGCGTAGACACACATATTTCTCTCTCTCTCTCTCTCTCTCTCTTCTCCCCCCTTTGCCCCTCTTTCTCTTTCTGTCTCCCTCCCTCTCTCTCTCTCCCTTCTCCCCCCTTTCCTTTTCTGTCTCCATCTCTCATATATATATATATATATATATATATATATATATATATATATATATATATATATATAAACTTCGTAACAGGAGCACGGAGAAGCCAGAGAGAGAGAGAGAGAGAGAGAGAGAGAGAGAGAGAGAGAGAGAGAGAAAGAGAGAGAGAGAGAGAGAGAGGTTAGCAGCAAATGGTCTTTGGTCAGAATGAAGGAAAAAAAACGGTTATTTTTACGACCTACCCCAGCGTAGTATAAACATCCAACCTCTCCTTGAAAAAATATATGCATCCTATGCAGTTGTGCTACCGTGCCGAAATAAAAACATTATTATTTAGAAATCTATTCTTTGTACTGTCATCTAACAATGTAATCAATATGTCGTGAAACTTGAATTGAACGAGGAATAATTCCGAGTGAAAAATCGAGTATCGCTTTTAGATAAACTCGACATCAGGTCAAATTCATTTAGTTTAGATTTAGCTTGTTCACATAATGTTGATGCATTAGAAACATGTTTTGTTTTTTAAGTTTTGCATGCATAATACTTAATGGATTTTAAATAGAAATGATTCATTCGTTTATTAATAATTAATAAAAGCAAAATAAAACTATTTTACTATTTTTTAACCTGGTTGCGACCTTTTGACTATTTTTTTTCTCTGGTCGCTATCTTTAAATATTACCCCGTATCCAACTAAGTACCGACTTTTCTATACGATAGCAAGTCTGCGTAAAGTAAACACTATCAGAGTAGAAGGATTTCCGACCTTTAGGGACCCCAGCAGTGAACCGTCGTGAACCGAACCGCTGTGATTTTGCCATTGTACGTCGAGGTGGTATGGGTTCATCAGAGCACATCCCATTAAAGTACTTGTAAACAAGGATGCAACACCGAGGCGATGGGACAGACTTTGGAGATTGACCTATAGCACGGGGCCTATTAGATTACTCTTTTTTTGTTGTTGTTTTTGTGCTCAACGATAAAAACCGACTTCTTCATTTGTGTTTGCTTCTCATTTTCGCTTTTGCTCTGATAAGCGTTTCGCTAATGTGAAAAAGAAAACATGTTCGAACGTTTGCTGACATTTATTGGATGTGTTGCTACCAGTATTTTGCTTAATTTTCGAGTTTGGAGCGATTATCGAGTCTCACAAGATGTCTGTAAAATGTCAGACACTTCTTTATTGTTCTAACTTAAAACCGTGCGCTACTTTTGTGTGTGTTAAATAAACGTTTTAAAATAAGTTAAAACAACAAAAATGTGATCTAGGTACGTAGAAGAGTAACTTATCTTGCCTTTGGTAACATTCATTTTCTTATATATTTATTTGTTCACTACTTTTTCGTTTTGTTCTCTTGAATGCGAAATATTCGCCGTGGAATTTCCACGGGTCACGATTATTTCGTTTTATTAATCTTAAGTTTCATAGAATAAAAAGTTCAGACACAACTTTGTCGAGCGATTTATAATCGATTTCATTTAACTTCTGTTTGACCCCGGCACGTACGATCCTTTCTCTCCTTCCCCCACTCTCTCTCTCTCTTCTTTAGCTTGGTGACAAGCGATATGCTTATGTGTGCGTGTGTGTGTGTGTGTGTGTGTATGTGTGTACATGCGTGCGTATGTGTGTTGTCGTATTCACCAAAATTTAAAAAAATAAAAACTTTTTTCCCCGACCGACCGGATTAGGGTTGTGAGGTGTGGTTAGAGTTCATGAAAATAAATGTTAGCAATAAAAACTTTTTAAAACCAAGTTAGAAAAAAGAAAACAATTTGCTTCCCCCACCAAATTATCATATATTGGAGCGTCTAAATTAAGATTCTACTTTTTTTTTTAGGCGATGTAATAAACCATATTTTAGAGTAGGGTGCCTCCTGTCTTTACTTTGGTTTGTATATTTTTCATGTAGCAAAAATGCTTCCGGGAGATCTTTTTAGGATTCTAAAGGTTTGCCTTTTTTTACACTTTTTATTATCTTCGAAAAATGTACACAAATGTAAACAAGCAGTTTACGATTTGAAAGGCATCGTTAAAATGATATTTTTCGCGAGTTCTTTCAACTGTATAGTTTTTATTTCGTCGTCTTCAAGTCCAATGTAAACAAGTTCTTGATGAGCCGTTCATCTTAAGTAATCCAATTTACCAAATTTACACTTCTAACGATTACTATGATATTGTCCATTGACCACTGTACACTCTTTAACCCCTCGAGTGGTCTCTGGGCCTTGATAGTCAGTGATTCCTTTGTAAAATAAAATAAAAACATTTCAATACTTTGATGGTGAATCTATAGTCAGACTATGCTAATTTTCCTTGCGATATTCGTTTTCAACATACCTGAACAAACTGAGGGTTTGCCCCTTTCATATGCCGCCTGTTCAAACATGGTCGCCAGTGATTTACATTTCAAAATATACGCATTAGTATCTCGAAATATACGCATTAGTATCTCGAAAACTATTTGTCTGTGCCTTGCGATATTCGTTTTCAGCATACCCGAACGATTTTAAAATAGACAGGCCGAATGTTAACGAACCACACACACACAAAAAGACACACACACACACACACACGTAAACTCAGTGAAAGTGTCTACTGTCGATAAGGTAGTTGTAAATTAGATTACTGGCTCTTATGAGTTTTAGTCTAACCATCCTTTACAACTGTGATACAGTAGAACAGTCCGTCTCTGGACAATTAGCAGTGTATCGCATAACTCAATGACAGTGTCGAATGTTGACTAGCTAGTTGTAAGTTAGGTTACTGGCTCTGATGAGTTACACTCTAACCACCCTTAATAACTGTGATACAGCGGAACAGTCCGTTTTTGGACAAGTGGCGGTGATCGCATAACTCTTTGAAAGTGCCGAATGTCTATTAGCTAGTTGAAACTTAGATTACTGGCTTTAATGAGTTTCAGTCTAACCGCACTTAATAACTTTGATACAACGGAAGAGTCCGTCTGTTTCGCATAACTCATTGACAGTGTCGCGTGTCGATTAGCTAGTTGTAACTTCGTAGCCGAATGCCCCTTTAAGAAGAGACTTGAAGATAATAATTATTGTTATTTGTATTGTTATTCTTATCGTCCAGCCATGATGCACGTGCAGAAATCCATTTCCAACTCAACTGTGTTAAAAAAAACTTACTTCGAGACAAGAACGCCGACACTCGACTTCGAGACGAGTTTTCCCGGGACAAGTTTTCCGGGCACTGGTATAAGTGCTATGGATTCATCAGAGCACATCTCATTAAAGTACTTGTAAACAGGGATGCAACACTGAGGCGATGGGACAGACTTTGGAGATTGGCCTATAGCACGGGGCCTATTAGATTAGATACTCTTTTTGTTTTTGTTTTTGTGCTCAACGATAAAAACCGACTTCTTCATTTGTGTTTGCTTCTCATTTTAACTTTTGCTCTTATAAGAGTTTCGCTAATGTGAAAAAGAAAACATGTTCGAACGTTTGCTGACATTTATTGGATGTGTTGCTACCAGTATTTTGCTTAATTTTCGAGTTTGGAGCGATTGTCGAGTCTCACAAGATGACTGTAAAATGTCAGACACTTTCTTTATTGTTCTAACTTAAAACTGTGCGCTATTTTGTTTGTGTTAAATAAACGTTTTAAAATAAGTTAAAACAACATTTTCTCATATATTTATTTGTTCACTACTTTTTCGTTTTGTTCTTATTGAATGCGAAATATTCGCCGTGGAATTTCCACGGGTCACGATTATTTCGTTTTATTAATCTTAAGTTTCATAGAATAAAAAGTTCAGACACAACTTTGTCGAGCCATTTTTTAAAACTTACGTTTGACCCCGGCACGTGCAGTGCAGAGAACACGACCCTTTCTCTCCTTCCCCCACTTTCTCTCTTCTTTAGCTCGGTGACAAGCGAATGCTTATGTGTGCGTGCGTGCGTGCGTGTGTGTGTGTGTGTGTGCGTGCGTGCGTGCGACGTGCCAACGTCAAACGAAGTTTAAATTAAAATTCATTTCGTCGGTTTCAACAAAATTTTAAAAAAGTAAAAACTTTTTCCCGACCGGCCGGATTAGGGTTGTGAGGTGTGGTTAGAGTTCATGAAAATAAATGTTAGCAATAAAAACTTTTTAAAACCAAGTTAGAAAAAAGAACACAATTTGCTTCCCCACCAAATTATCGTATTATTGGAGGCCCCGATTCTTCTTTATTTTAAGCGATGTAATAAACCATATTTTTGAGTAGGTTTCCTCCTCTCTTTATTTTGGTTTGTATATTTTTTATGTTGCAAAAATGCTTCCCGGAGATCTTTTTAGGATTCTAAACGTTTACTTTTTTTTACACTTTTTATTATCTTCGAAAAATGTACACAAATGTAAACAAGCAGTTTACGAGTTGAAAGGCATCGTTAAAATATTTTTAACGAGTTCATTAAATTTTATATTTTTATTTCGTCCTCTTCAAGTCCAATGTAAACAAGTTCTTGATAAGCCGTTCCTCTTAAGTAATCCAATTTACAAAATTTATACTTCTAACGATTACTATGATATTGTCCCATACTGCACACTCTTTAAACCCTCGAGTGGTCTCTGGGCCTTGATAAGTAGTGATTCCTTTGTAAAACAAAAAATATTTCAATACTTTGATGTGCTAGTTTTCTTTTTCATTTCAAAATGCACGCATTAATAAAACTGTCTTGAAAACTATTTGTCTGTGCTAACTTTCCTTGCGATATTCGTTTTCAGCATACCTGAACAAAGATAGGGTTGGCCCGTTTCATATGCCGCCTGTTCCAATATGGTCGCCAGTAATTTACATTTCAAAATACACGCATTAATAAAACTAGCTCCAAAACTATTTGTCTCTGCTAATTTTCCTTGCGATATTCGTTTTCAGCATACCTAAACAAACTGATGGTTGCCCCCTTTCATATGCCGCCTGTTCAAACATGGTCATCAGTGATTTACATTTCAAAATACACGCATTAATAAAACTAGCTCCAAAACTATTTATCTCTGCTAATTTTCCTTGCGATATTCGTTTTCAGCATACCTGAACAAACTGAGGGTTGGCCCCTTTCATACACCGCCTGGTTAAACTGTTCAAACAGGGTCGCCAGTGATTTACATTTCAAAATACACGCATTAATAAAACTAGCTCCAAAACTATTTGTCTCTGCTAATTTTCCTTGCGATATTCGTTTTCAGCATACATGAACAAACTGAGGGTTGGCCCCTTTCATATGCCGCCTCTTCAAACATGGTCGCCAGTGATTTACATTTCGCAATACACGCATTAATAAAACTAGCTCCAAGACTATTTTTCTCTGCTAATTTTCCTTGCGATATTCGTTTTCAGCATACCTGAACAAACTGAACGGTTCGAGTTTTCCGGGTACGATTTTTCCAGAGACGAGTTTTCCCGGGACAGGTTTTCCGGGCACTGGTATAAGTGCTATGGGTTCATGAGAGCACATCCCATTAAAGTACTTGTAAACATGGATGCAACACCGAGGCGAAGGGACAGACGTTGGAGATTGACCTATAGCACGCACTATTAGATTAGATACTCTTTTTTTTGTTGTTGTTTTTGTGCTCAACGATAAAAACCGACTTCTTCATTTGTGTTTGCTTCTCATTTTCGCTTTTTCTCTGATAAGTGTTTCGCTAATGTGAAAAAGAAAACTTGTTCGAACGTTTGCTGACATTTATTGGATGTGTTCCTACCAGTATTTTGCTTAATTTTCGAGTTTGGAGCGATTATCGAGTCTCACAAGATGTCTGTAAAATGTCAGACACTTCTTTATTGTTCTAACTTAAAACCGTGCGCTACTTTTGTGTGTGTTAAATAAACGTTTTAAAATAAGTTAAAACAACAAAAATGTGATCTAGGTACGTAGAAGAGTAACTTATCTTGCCTTTGGTAACATTCATTTTCTTATATATTTATTTGTTCACTACTTTTTCCTTTTGTTCTCTTGAATGCGAAATATTCGCCGTGGAATTTCCACGGGTCACGATTATTTCGTTTTATTAATCTTAAGTTTCATAGAATAAAAAGTTCAGACACAACTTTGTCGAGCGATTTATAATCGATTTCATTTAACTTCTGTTTGACCCCGGCACGTACGATCCTTTCTCTCCTTCCCCCACTCTCTCTCTCTCTTCTTTAGCTTGGTGACAAGCGATATGCTTATGTGTGCGTGCGTGTGTGTGTGTGTGTGTGTGTATGTGTGTACATGCGTGCGTATGTGTGTTGTCGTGTTCACCAAAATTTAAAAAAATAAAAACTTTTTTCCCCGACCGACCGGATTAGGGTTGTGAGGTGTGGTTAGAGTTCATGAAAATAAATGTTAGCAATAAAAACTTTTTAAAACCAAGTTAGAAAAAAGAAAACAATTTGCTTCCCCCACCAAATTATCATATATTGGAGCGTCTAAATTAAGATTCTACTTTTTTTTTTAGGCGATGTAATAAACCATATTTTAGAGTAGGGTGCCTCCTGTCTTTACTTTGGTTTGTATATTTTTCATGTAGCAAAAATGCTTCCGGGAGATCTTTTTAGGATTCTAAAGGTTTGCCTTTTTTTACACTTTTTATTATCTTCGAAAAATGTACACAAATGTAAACAAGCAGTTTACGATTTGAAAGGCATCGTTAAAATGATATTTTTCGCGAGTTCTTTCAACTGTATAGTTTTTATTTCGTCGTCTTCAAGTCCAATGTAAACAAGTTCTTGATGAGCCGTTCATCTTAAGTAATCCAATTTACCAAATTTACACTTCTAACGATTACTATGATATTGTCCATTGACCACTGTACACTCTTTAACCCCTCGAGTGGTCTCTGGGCCTTGATAGTCAGTGATTCCTTTGTAAAATAAAATAAAAACATTTCAATACTTTGATGGTGAATCTATAGTCAGACTATGCTAATTTTCCTTGCGATATTCGTTTTCAACATACCTGAACAAACTGAGGGTTTGCCCCTTTCATATGCCGCCTGTTCAAACATGGTCGCCAGTGATTTACATTTCAAAATATACGCATTAGTATCTCGAAATATACGCATTAGTATCTCGAAAACTATTTGTCTGTGCCTTGCGATATTCGTTTTCAGCATACCCGAACGATTTTAAAATAGACAGGCCGAATGTTAACGAACCACACACACACAAAAAGACACACACACACACACACGTAAACTCAGTGAAAGTGTCTACTGTCGATAAGGTAGTTGTAAATTAGATTACTGGCTCTTATGAGTTTTAGTCTAACCATCCTTTACAACTGTGATACAGTAGAACAGTCCGTCTCTGGACAATTAGCAGTGTATCGCATAACTCAATGACAGTGTCGAATGTTGACTAGCTAGTTGTAAGTTAGGTTACTGGCTCTGATGAGTTACACTCTAACCACCCTTAATAACTGTGATACAGCGGAACAGTCCGTTTTTGGACAAGTGGCGGTGATCGCATAACTCTTTGAAAGTGCCGAATGTCTATTAGCTAGTTGAAACTTAGATTACTGGCTTTAATGAGTTTCAGTCTAACCGCACTTAATAACTTTGATACAACGGAAGAGTCCGTCTGTTTCGCATAACTCATTGACAGTGTCGCGTGTCGATTAGCTAGTTGTAACTTCGTAGCCGAATGCCCCTTTAAGAAGAGACTTGAAGATAATAATTATTGTTATTTGTATTGTTATTCTTATCGTCCAGCCATGATGCACGTGCAGAAATCCATTTCCAACTCAACTGTGTTAAAAAAAACTTACTTCGAGACAAGAACGCCGACACTCGACTTCGAGACGAGTTTTCCCGGGACAAGTTTTCCGGGCACTGGTATAAGTGCTATGGATTCATCAGAGCACATCTCATTAAAGTACTTGTAAACAGGGATGCAACACTGAGGCGATGGGACAGACTTTGGAGATTGGCCTATAGCACGGGGCCTATTAGATTAGATACTCTTTTTGTTTTTGTTTTTGTGCTCAACGATAAAAACCGACTTCTTCATTTGTGTTTGCTTCTCATTTTAACTTTTGCTCTTATAAGAGTTTCGCTAATGTGAAAAAGAAAACATGTTCGAACGTTTGCTGACATTTATTGGATGTGTTGCTACCAGTATTTTGCTTAATTTTCGAGTTTGGAGCGATTGTCGAGTCTCACAAGATGACTGTAAAATGTCAGACACTTTCTTTATTGTTCTAACTTAAAACTGTGCGCTATTTTGTTTGTGTTAAATAAACGTTTTAAAATAAGTTAAAACAACATTTTCTCATATATTTATTTGTTCACTACTTTTTCGTTTTGTTCTTATTGAATGCGAAATATTCGCCGTGGAATTTCCACGGGTCACGATTATTTCGTTTTATTAATCTTAAGTTTCATAGAATAAAAAGTTCAGACACAACTTTGTCGAGCCATTTTTTAAAACTTACGTTTGACCCCGGCACGTGCAGTGCAGAGAACACGACCCTTTCTCTCCTTCCCCCACTTTCTCTCTTCTTTAGCTCGGTGACAAGCGAATGCTTATGTGTGCGTGCGTGCGTGCGTGCGTGCGTGTGTGTGTGTGTGTGTGCGTGCGTGCGTGCGACGTGCCAACGTCAAACGAAGTTTAAATTAAAATTCATTTCGTCGGTTTCAACAAAATTTTAAAAAAGTAAAAACTTTTTCCCGACCGGCCGGATTAGGGTTGTGAGGTGTGGTTAGAGTTCATGAAAATAAATGTTAGCAATAAAAACTTTTTAAAACCAAGTTAGAAAAAAGAACACAATTTGCTTCCCCACCAAATTATCGTATTATTGGAGGCCCCGATTCTTCTTTATTTTAAGCGATGTAATAAACCATATTTTTGAGTAGGTTTCCTCCTCTCTTTATTTTGGTTTGTATATTTTTTATGTTGCAAAAATGCTTCCCGGAGATCTTTTTAGGATTCTAAACGTTTACTTTTTTTTACACTTTTTATTATCTTCGAAAAATGTACACAAATGTAAA
>NC_136527.1:94172021-94178085 GCF_053919585.1 Euprymna scolopes | reverse complement strand
GATTAATTAATTACAGGATAAATAATCATTAAGATTTAACCAGAGGTATATAAGACTGCTTAATGAGACATAGAGCAATAAAGACATTTTATTTAGATTTTTACTTAATAAATACACTTTAAAATAAGTGCTCAACTCTAGACCGAACTGATATTATAAAACGATTAATTAATTACAGGATAAATAATCATTAAGATTTAACCAGAGGTATACAAGACTGCTTAATGAGACATAGAGCAATAAAGACATTTTATTTAGATTTTTACTTAATAAATACACTTTAAAATAAGTGCTCAACTCTAGACAGAGCTGATATTATAAAACGATTAATTAATTACAGGATAAATAATCATTAAGATTTAACCATAGGTATATAAGACTGCTTAATGAGACATAGAGCAATAAAGACATTTTTTAAAGATTTTTACTTAATAAATACACTTTAAAATAAGTGCTCAACTCTAAACAGAGCTGATATTATAAAACGATTAATTAATTACAGGATAAATAATCATTAAGATTTAACCAGAGGTATATAAGAGTACTCAATAAGACATAGAGCAATAAAGACATTTTATTTAGATTTTTACTTAATAATTACATTTTAAATAACTGCTTAACACTAGACAGAGCTAATATTATAAAACGTTTATTTTATTACAAGAGATATAAATATTAAGATTTAACTAGAGTTATATAAGAGTGCTCAATAAGACATAGAGCAATGAACACATTTTATTTAGATTTTTACTTAATAATTACACTTGAAATAAGCGCTCAACACTAGACAGAGCTGATATTATAAAACGTTTATTGTATTAAAGGATTAATAAACATTAAGATTGGACTGGAGTTATATAAGAGTGCCTAATAAGACATAGAGCAATGAAGACATTTTATTTAGAATTTTACTTTATAATTACACTTGAAGTAAGTGCTCAACACATGACAGAGCTAATATTATAAAACGTTTATTTTATTACAAGAGATATAAATATTAAGATTTAACTAAAGTTATATGAGTAAGACAGAGCAATAAACACATTTATTTAGATTTTTACTTAATAAATACACTTTAAAATAAGTGCTCATCACTAGAAACAGCTGATACTATCAAACGTTTATATTATTGAAAGAAAATTATATGCCAATGCTTTATCATACATAGAGCAATATTGACATTTTGGATTTTTTATTGAGAATCATAACATTTTGAATAAAATTATTAAAATTTATATTACATTATGTCATATTCACACATGAATACCAAAAACAGTGTGGTTATCTAAATTGACGTATGCATTTTTTAAACTTATTACCTTGCTCTACTGATTTATTGAGCGATCTACATATAAGTCCTGCCATTTGAATTTCTCTCTATATATTTTAAGTCTAAACAGTAACCTTTACTAATGCATTGAGCACTCTAGCAGTAAGTCTTGTCATCTAAATTGCCATACATATCCCCAAAAATTTAACAACTATCTCTACTAATTCATTAATAATTGTATATAGTTATCTTTCTGTCTCTCATTATATACCTTTCTATCTATAAAAGTGAAAATGTCTGTCTGTGTGTGTGTACATTTCCCTAGGCAATAACTCTGTCAATTTTAGTCTACAGACTCAAAATTTGATATACAGGGTACTGAGATTTTGGAAAATCTATGCGATTGGTATTTGGACAGAAATTTGTCGATTAAGGTGTCAAAGTTCAACGATTTGACCTTTGAGAACTCTACAAAACTCCTCCGACAATTATGGGTCTAAACACTTGAAATTTTAGATATAGTTTTCTTGGACATGGATCTAACTTTATATCTTGATTTGAGCCCAAAACAAACAATTTTAAGGGTTCATAATAGGGGGCAAATCAAAAAAAATTAACCGTTTTTTTGCTTTTTTTTTTTTGGTTGGGGGGGGGTGAGCATTCCTCACCAAACACCGGGGCTACGCCAGGAACCCATACTAGTATATATTCAAGGGATACAATTTATATATATATATATAATTATTTTTTTACTATAATAATTATTAAATACCTACAGACACTAGTGTTTCATCCTTTCGGGAATCTTCAGTGCAGGGTGTCACGATTAATACCAGTGGAACGATTCGAACTCCGCATCACGAGACATCTCTGGGTTGGTTATATATATATATATTCAAGGGAGACAATATATAAATTGTCTCCCTTGAATAAATATATTTATACATATTTATACATACATATGTATATATATATATATTCAAGGGAGACAATTTGTATATAGATCACATAATTATTAGAAGTTATTTGTTTAATGCTTAATTGAACTTTAATGCTTAGTTTTTCCATCAATTTTTGGACTTGGGTTATTTCTTTTTTAATATATACATGAAAAAAATCTATGTGCTATTCGAGACAAAAAATAAAAGAAATAAAGAAAATTCTTACCTGTTACTTCCCAGGTGTTATCTCCACTTTTTCTCTTTTCTGCTTCTTGCTGAAACTCATGGCAATTTCATGTTTGTTTGTGTTCTTTGTTACATATATATAATTTTTACTGTGATGATTTTTTTTCTTTTAATTATTAACAATTTTTTTTTGATTTATATAATAAAGAGAGACAACATAACTAATGGATTTTTTAAAAATGATATATTTAACTTTCTGGCTATGATCAAACACACATGTACTACTATTTCTTTTTTGCAGTTGCATAAGTTAGCTGATGAGAAGAAATACAAGCAGAACTGCATTCATTTAAATAAAGCTAATAGTTTAGAATTTGATTGGATCCAGATGTGCATGTACACAAAGAAAGAAACACTTACTTGAGGACTTCTGTAACTACAGGAAACATGTGGCAGCTAGGATAGCTGATGCTGCTGGATTCAGTTGTTTTTTCCAATCCACATAATTCTCACAATAGCTGATAGTAGAATTCCATCATGATCAAGAGGAGTACCTGAAATTACAAAAATATACACACAGAAGGAAAGAAAAAGAATACTTACTCTACTTCTATGACAATGATTGCTGCCAAGACTTTGAGATGCTAATGTTGGAAGAAACAGATAGACATACATCATACACAGTTTGATTGTACCCAGATGTGCTTGAACGCAAAGAAAGAAATACTTGATTCAAACTGCACAAGACATGTGGCAGACAGGAACGGTGATGCTGCTAGGTTTTGTTGCTTGTTCTAATCTATAAAAAAGAGATGATATTTATAGTGTTGATAATCTACTGCTGTGTGAAAGCTGGAACAATGGAAACAGTTAAATTAAATTTTCAAATCACAAAGACTGAAATCGAAACAGAAAGAAGAAAGGGTGATACTATACTCATCTTCCTGTCGGTTCAGACCACTTGCTGGTGACTGTTCGTTCGCCATTAAACTGGAAAATAAAATAAAAATAAGAAAAAAAAAAGAGGTTCCACCGGGGAAAGCTCTCGTCTGGGCAGCGAGGTGATGAACTCCCGAAAGGAGGGGCACTATATAAAAACAAGCTTTGCTGCGAACATCTCCTAAAAAGCGGTTTCTACTCAGAATAACAGGCGGAGGAGAAAACAGGGGTGTTCTCTCTACCCAACAGGATTCGTAAAGATACCACTAGTTTGTGTTCATAAGACGGCGATGATCGCTCACAAAACTGGCATTCCTACTATCATATCGGAGGACCGTCGTATATAATTGCACTACCATTTCGTATTGGAGGACGGTCATATATAATTGCACTACCATACCGTTTCGGAGTTCCTAGACAGTAGGAATAATAAAAGCGGCCTTAAAGCGGCTTGTGAGCACACAATCTAGTCGAACTCTAGTCGTCCTTAGTCGAGTTGAGGCAAACATGCATTACATAGTAACACGAGCACGTGTCGCCTGCTTAGAGGGTAGCCCCCTTCGGGAGATTCGAAAGCGCACCTCACAGCGGAAGAGCTTCGGAACCAATCGGACCGTACCCAGACTTGCAGCTATTTGTTAACTTGGAAGTGGAGTCAACACCCCGACACTGAGAAAAGAGCTTTCCAAAAGCTCAAAACCAGTTGCATGCAAAGTCGGGGAAACTGGGAGCAGGCTGGGGAGAACACAGGGCCTTGGAGGGAGGCCCATTTTTCTCTTTCGTTCGGTTTACATCTTTCGGGTATTGTTCTCCTTTCAGCCTGCCCCCTTCACGCCTTTTTGCTCGCCACATGCAAGCGTATAAAAAGACGACCAGATGACGGATGCAACAAACTCATGCCGACATTTTCTGGATTTTTTTTTTTTTTTGCCAGAGCCCATTTAGCCGTGTAGCTGTTAAACTACAACGTTACACCCCCCTACCACGGTGAGGATAGGGTTGGACTTTAGGGAGGAAAAAGCACATCCAGAATTTTATACAAGGAAAGCAAAGCACGGTCTATAAATTCTACAGTTTATCGACTGCCCTTAAATAATATTATATATATACTTTCATCTAACAAATTAAATTAAAAGACGTTAATTTAGATTTAAATTAAAAATATTTTATCCAAGAACACCACGGTTTATAAACTGCACAATTCTCACGGTAATTCTAAAGTTTATCGACCGCCCTTAAATAATATTATATATATACTTTCATCTAACAAATTAAATTAAAAGACGTTAATTTAGATTTAAATTAAAAATATTTTATCCAAAAACACCACGGTTTATAAACTGCACAATTCTCACGGTAATTATACAGTTTATCGACCGCCCTTAAATAATATTATACATATACTTTCATCTAACAAATTACATTAAAAGACGTTAATTTAGATTTAAATTAAAAATATTTTATCCAAGAACACCACGGTTTATAAACTGCACAATTCTCACGGTAATTCTAAAGTTTATCGACCGCCCTTAAATAATATTATATATATACTTTCATCTAACAAATTAAATTAAAAGACGTTAATTTAGATTTAAATTAAAAATATTTTATCCAAAAACACCACGGTTTATAAACTGCACAATTCTCACGGTAATTATACAGTTTATCGACCGCCCTTAAATAATATTATACATATACTTTCATCTAACAAATTACATTAAAAGACGTTAATTTAGATTTAAATTAAAAATATTTTATCCAAGAACACCATGGTTTATAAACTGCACAATTGTCACGGTAATTATACAGTTTATCGACCGCCCTTAAATAATATTATATATATACTTTCATCTAACAAATTGAATTAAAAGACGTTAATTTAGATTTAAATTAAAAATATTTTATCCAAGAACACCACGGTTTATAAACTGCACAATTGTAACGGTAATTATACAGTTTATCGACCGCCCTTAAATAATATTATACATATACTTTCATCTAACAAATTACATTAAAAGACGTTAATTTAGATTTAAATTAAAAATATTTTATCCAAGAACACCACGGTTTATAAACTGCACAATTCTCACGGTAATTATACAGTTTATCGACCGCCCTTAAATAATATTATACATATACTTTCATCTCACAAATTACATTAAAAGACGTTAATTTAGATTTAAATTAAAAATATTTTATCCAAGAACACCACGGTTTATAAACTGCACAATTGTCACGGTAATTATACAGTTCATCGACCGCCCTTAAATAATATTATATATATATACTTTCATCTAACAAATTAAATTAAAAGATGTTAATTTAGATTTAAATTAAAAATATTTAATCCAAGAACACCACGGTTTATAAACTGCACAATTATCACGGTAATATCGATTGGCTAGGTTTCTAACAGTATTTTGTATAATAAAATATAAATACCTTTAAATTTGTTTGACATCAGAGAAGTGGGCAGAAATAAAAGCAGCGGCAGGGCGGCGGCTTAGCTGGGTCTTTTGGCTGGTCATCTATTCTTCTGGAACATCTCTCGCTGCCACGGTCAAACTGAATTTACAGCCCGTTTTGGGGCTCTTTTATATTTCACCATCGGCGTGAAAACCGTTAACTTTTTCCGGGAAAATTTAAACATTTCCCAGTCGACGTTACAAACTTTTTACCTTTTATGGAGTTTGTGTTACGTAGCTGCCTTTTCATTGGTTGATTTAAA
>NC_136527.1:94089521-94167021 GCF_053919585.1 Euprymna scolopes | reverse complement strand
TGCTCAGCACACCTGAACAAACTGAACAGTACGAGTTTTCCGGGTAACGTTATTCCGGAGACGAGTTTTCCCGGGACAAGTTTTCCGGGCACTGGTATAAATGCTATAGGTTCATCAGAGCACATCCCATAAAAGTACTTGTAAACAGGGATACAACACTGAGGCGATGGGACAGACTTTGGAGATTGACCTATAGCACGGGGCCTATTAGATTAGATACTCTTTTTTTGTTGTTGTTTTTGTGCTCAACGATAAAAACCGACTTCTTCATTTGTGTTTGCTTCTCATTTTCGCTTTTTCTCTGATAAGAGTTTCGCTAATGTGAAAAAGAAAACATGTTCGAACGTTTGCTAACATTTATTGGATGTGTTCCTACCAGTATTTTGCTTAATTTTCGAGTTTGGAGCGATTATCGAGTCTCACAAGATGTCTGTAAAATGTCAGACACTTCTTTATTGTTCTAACTTAAAACCGTGCGCTACTTTTGTTTGTGTTAAATAAACGTTTTAAAATAAGTTAAAACAACAAAAATGTGATCTAGGTAGGCAGAAGGGTAACTTATCTTGCCTTTGGTAACATTCATTTTCTTATATATTTATTTGTTCACTACTTTTTCGTTTTGTTCTTATTGAATGCTAAATATTCGCCGTGGAATTTCCACGGGTCACGATTATTTCGTTTTATTAATCTTAAGTTTCATAGGATAAAAAGTTCAGACACAACTTTGTCGAGCCATTTATTTAACTTCTGTTTGACCCCGGCACGTGCAGTGCACAGAACACGACCCTTACTCCCCTTCCCCACTTTCTCTCTTCTTCAGCTTGGTGACAAGAAGCGATGCCTATGTGTGCGTGCGTGCGTGTATGTGTGTACGTGCGTGTGTGTGTGTGTGTGTGTGTGTGTGTGTGTGTTGTCGGTTTCAACAAAATTTAAAAAAATAAAAACTTTTTTCCCGACCGGCCGGATTAGGGTTGTGAGGTGTGGTTAGAGTTTATGAAAATAAATGTTAGCAATAAAAACTTTTTAAAACCAAGTTAGAAAAAAGAAAACAATTTACTTCCCCACGGAGCCCCCGATTCTTCTTCTTTTTTTAGGCGATGTAATAAACCATATTTTTGAGTAGGGTTGCCTCCTCTCTTTATTTTGGGTTGTATATTTTTCATGTTGCAAAAATGCTCCCGGGAGATCTTTTTTAGGATTCTATAGGTTTTCTTTTTTTTACACTTTTTATTATCTTCGAAAAATGTAAAAAAAAATGTAAACAGGCAGTTTACGATTTGAAATGCATCATTAAAATGATAGTTCTTTCAACTTTATATTTTTATTTCGTCGTCTTCAAGTCCAATGTAAATAAGTTCTTGATGAGCCGTTCCTCTTAAATAATCTAATTTACCAAATTTAAACTTCTAACGATTACTATGATATTGTCTTTGACTACTGTACACACTTTAACCCTTATCCTCGAGTGGCCTCTGGGACTTGATAAGTAGTGATTCCTATATAAAATAAAAAAATATTTCACTACTTTGATGGTGAATCTATAGTCAGTCTGTGCTGATTTTCCTTGCGATATTCGTTTTCAGCATACCTGAACACACTGAGGGTTGGCCCCTTTCATATGCCGCCTGTTTAAACATGGTCGCCAGATATTTACATTTAAAAATACACGCATTAATAAAACTAGCTCCAAAACTATTTGTCTCTGTTAGTTTTACTTGCGATATTCGTTTTCAGCATACCTTAACAAACTGAGGGTTGGTCCCTTTCATATGCCGCCTGTTCAAAGATAGTCGCCAGTGATTTACATTTCAAAATACACGCATTAATATAACTAGCTCCAAAACTATTTGTCTCTGCTAATTTTCCTTGCGATATTCGTTTTCAGCATACCTGAACGCTTTTAAAATCAACATTTCGAATGTTAACGAAATACACACACAGACACACACACACACGTAAACCCAGTGAAAGTGTCTGCTGTCGATAAGCTAGTTGTAAATTAGATTACTCTCTGATGAGTTTTAGTCTAGCCACACTGTGATACAGCGGAACAGTCCGTCTGTTTTGCATAACTCAGTGAAAGTGTCGACTGTAGATTAACTAGTTGTAAATTCTTAAAGGAGAAGCCCCTTTAAGAAGAGACTTGAAGACTTATCGGCCAACCTGGGCAGTGCGTTGTAAACAGAAATCCATTTCAGACTGAACTTTTTCCAAAACTTAGTTCGTCTTCAAAGTGACAAGAATGCCGACACTCGACTTATTGTCGCCACCCCGATCTTCGCACCATTACGCTAATAAAATTGTTCTTTGCCTGGGATCAAAATGGCGAATCTCAATTTGAATTGAGAAAGTCAAGCTAAATACAAGGACGATTCATATAAATTATAGCTGTTGATTTAATGTATTGAATATTAAAACTTTGTCAAACGGAGATGATATAGAAAGCTGGGGAGCGAAACACACACACACACACACACACACACACACACACACAAACACAGAGTAATGATTCGTGTTTTGTGTGTTGGTGTGTTTAAGTATTTGTGTGTGTGTTTATGCGAGTGCGTGTATGTGTGTTTATGCAAGTATGTGTGTATGTGTGCGTTTATATAGAGTGTGTGCCTCTCAGCTGTCTCCGTTTCTTCTCCCTTCCTCGTTGACGTGATGGCGGAGAGCGTAGACACACATATTTCTCTCTCTCTCTCTCTCTCTCTCTTCTCCCCCCTTTGCCCCTCTTTCTCTTTCTGTCTCCCTCCCTCTCTCTCTCTCCCTTCTCCCCCCTTTCCTTTTCTGTCTCCATCTCTCATATATATATATATATATATATATATATATATATATATATATATATATATATATATAAACTTCGTAACAGGAGCACGGAGAAGCCAGAGAGAGAGAGAGAGAGAGAGAGAGAGAGAGAGAGAGAGAGAGAGAGAAAGAGAGAGAGAGAGAGAGAGAGGTTAGCAGCAAATGGTCTTTGGTCAGAATGAAGGAAAAAAAACGGTTATTTTTACGACCTACCCCAGCGTAGTATAAACATCCAACCTCTCCTTGAAAAAATATATGCATCCTATGCAGTTGTGCTACCGTGCCGAAATAAAAACATTATTATTTAGAAATCTATTCTTTGTACTGTCATCTAACAATGTAATCAATATGTCGTGAAACTTGAATTGAACGAGGAATAATTCCGAGTGAAAAATCGAGTATCGCTTTTAGATAAACTCGACATCAGGTCAAATTCATTTAGTTTAGATTTAGCTTGTTCACATAATGTTGATGCATTAGAAACATGTTTTGTTTTTTAAGTTTTGCATGCATAATACTTAATGGATTTTAAATAGAAATGATTCATTCGTTTATTAATAATTAATAAAAGCAAAATAAAACTATTTTACTATTTTTTAACCTGGTTGCGACCTTTTGACTATTTTTTTTCTCTGGTCGCTATCTTTAAATATTACCCCGTATCCAACTAAGTACCGACTTTTCTATACGATAGCAAGTCTGCGTAAAGTAAACACTATCAGAGTAGAAGGATTTCCGACCTTTAGGGACCCCAGCAGTGAACCGTCGTGAACCGAACCGCTGTGATTTTGCCATTGTACGTCGAGGTGGTATGGGTTCATCAGAGCACATCCCATTAAAGTACTTGTAAACAAGGATGCAACACCGAGGCGATGGGACAGACTTTGGAGATTGACCTATAGCACGGGGCCTATTAGATTACTCTTTTTTTGTTGTTGTTTTTGTGCTCAACGATAAAAACCGACTTCTTCATTTGTGTTTGCTTCTCATTTTCGCTTTTGCTCTGATAAGCGTTTCGCTAATGTGAAAAAGAAAACATGTTCGAACGTTTGCTGACATTTATTGGATGTGTTGCTACCAGTATTTTGCTTAATTTTCGAGTTTGGAGCGATTATCGAGTCTCACAAGATGTCTGTAAAATGTCAGACACTTCTTTATTGTTCTAACTTAAAACCGTGCGCTACTTTTGTGTGTGTTAAATAAACGTTTTAAAATAAGTTAAAACAACAAAAATGTGATCTAGGTACGTAGAAGAGTAACTTATCTTGCCTTTGGTAACATTCATTTTCTTATATATTTATTTGTTCACTACTTTTTCGTTTTGTTCTCTTGAATGCGAAATATTCGCCGTGGAATTTCCACGGGTCACGATTATTTCGTTTTATTAATCTTAAGTTTCATAGAATAAAAAGTTCAGACACAACTTTGTCGAGCGATTTATAATCGATTTCATTTAACTTCTGTTTGACCCCGGCACGTACGATCCTTTCTCTCCTTCCCCCACTCTCTCTCTCTCTTCTTTAGCTTGGTGACAAGCGATATGCTTATGTGTGCGTGTGTGTGTGTGTGTGTGTGTATGTGTGTACATGCGTGCGTATGTGTGTTGTCGTATTCACCAAAATTTAAAAAAATAAAAACTTTTTTCCCCGACCGACCGGATTAGGGTTGTGAGGTGTGGTTAGAGTTCATGAAAATAAATGTTAGCAATAAAAACTTTTTAAAACCAAGTTAGAAAAAAGAAAACAATTTGCTTCCCCCACCAAATTATCATATATTGGAGCGTCTAAATTAAGATTCTACTTTTTTTTTTAGGCGATGTAATAAACCATATTTTAGAGTAGGGTGCCTCCTGTCTTTACTTTGGTTTGTATATTTTTCATGTAGCAAAAATGCTTCCGGGAGATCTTTTTAGGATTCTAAAGGTTTGCCTTTTTTTACACTTTTTATTATCTTCGAAAAATGTACACAAATGTAAACAAGCAGTTTACGATTTGAAAGGCATCGTTAAAATGATATTTTTCGCGAGTTCTTTCAACTGTATAGTTTTTATTTCGTCGTCTTCAAGTCCAATGTAAACAAGTTCTTGATGAGCCGTTCATCTTAAGTAATCCAATTTACCAAATTTACACTTCTAACGATTACTATGATATTGTCCATTGACCACTGTACACTCTTTAACCCCTCGAGTGGTCTCTGGGCCTTGATAGTCAGTGATTCCTTTGTAAAATAAAATAAAAACATTTCAATACTTTGATGGTGAATCTATAGTCAGACTATGCTAATTTTCCTTGCGATATTCGTTTTCAACATACCTGAACAAACTGAGGGTTTGCCCCTTTCATATGCCGCCTGTTCAAACATGGTCGCCAGTGATTTACATTTCAAAATATACGCATTAGTATCTCGAAATATACGCATTAGTATCTCGAAAACTATTTGTCTGTGCCTTGCGATATTCGTTTTCAGCATACCCGAACGATTTTAAAATAGACAGGCCGAATGTTAACGAACCACACACACACAAAAAGACACACACACACACACACACGTAAACTCAGTGAAAGTGTCTACTGTCGATAAGGTAGTTGTAAATTAGATTACTGGCTCTTATGAGTTTTAGTCTAACCATCCTTTACAACTGTGATACAGTAGAACAGTCCGTCTCTGGACAATTAGCAGTGTATCGCATAACTCAATGACAGTGTCGAATGTTGACTAGCTAGTTGTAAGTTAGGTTACTGGCTCTGATGAGTTACACTCTAACCACCCTTAATAACTGTGATACAGCGGAACAGTCCGTTTTTGGACAAGTGGCGGTGATCGCATAACTCTTTGAAAGTGCCGAATGTCTATTAGCTAGTTGAAACTTAGATTACTGGCTTTAATGAGTTTCAGTCTAACCGCACTTAATAACTTTGATACAACGGAAGAGTCCGTCTGTTTCGCATAACTCATTGACAGTGTCGCGTGTCGATTAGCTAGTTGTAACTTCGTAGCCGAATGCCCCTTTAAGAAGAGACTTGAAGATAATAATTATTGTTATTTGTATTGTTATTCTTATCGTCCAGCCATGATGCACGTGCAGAAATCCATTTCCAACTCAACTGTGTTAAAAAAAACTTACTTCGAGACAAGAACGCCGACACTCGACTTCGAGACGAGTTTTCCCGGGACAAGTTTTCCGGGCACTGGTATAAGTGCTATGGATTCATCAGAGCACATCTCATTAAAGTACTTGTAAACAGGGATGCAACACTGAGGCGATGGGACAGACTTTGGAGATTGGCCTATAGCACGGGGCCTATTAGATTAGATACTCTTTTTGTTTTTGTTTTTGTGCTCAACGATAAAAACCGACTTCTTCATTTGTGTTTGCTTCTCATTTTAACTTTTGCTCTTATAAGAGTTTCGCTAATGTGAAAAAGAAAACATGTTCGAACGTTTGCTGACATTTATTGGATGTGTTGCTACCAGTATTTTGCTTAATTTTCGAGTTTGGAGCGATTGTCGAGTCTCACAAGATGACTGTAAAATGTCAGACACTTTCTTTATTGTTCTAACTTAAAACTGTGCGCTATTTTGTTTGTGTTAAATAAACGTTTTAAAATAAGTTAAAACAACATTTTCTCATATATTTATTTGTTCACTACTTTTTCGTTTTGTTCTTATTGAATGCGAAATATTCGCCGTGGAATTTCCACGGGTCACGATTATTTCGTTTTATTAATCTTAAGTTTCATAGAATAAAAAGTTCAGACACAACTTTGTCGAGCCATTTTTTAAAACTTACGTTTGACCCCGGCACGTGCAGTGCAGAGAACACGACCCTTTCTCTCCTTCCCCCACTTTCTCTCTTCTTTAGCTCGGTGACAAGCGAATGCTTATGTGTGCGTGCGTGCGTGCGTGTGTGTGTGTGTGTGTGCGTGCGTGCGTGCGACGTGCCAACGTCAAACGAAGTTTAAATTAAAATTCATTTCGTCGGTTTCAACAAAATTTTAAAAAAGTAAAAACTTTTTCCCGACCGGCCGGATTAGGGTTGTGAGGTGTGGTTAGAGTTCATGAAAATAAATGTTAGCAATAAAAACTTTTTAAAACCAAGTTAGAAAAAAGAACACAATTTGCTTCCCCACCAAATTATCGTATTATTGGAGGCCCCGATTCTTCTTTATTTTAAGCGATGTAATAAACCATATTTTTGAGTAGGTTTCCTCCTCTCTTTATTTTGGTTTGTATATTTTTTATGTTGCAAAAATGCTTCCCGGAGATCTTTTTAGGATTCTAAACGTTTACTTTTTTTTACACTTTTTATTATCTTCGAAAAATGTACACAAATGTAAACAAGCAGTTTACGAGTTGAAAGGCATCGTTAAAATATTTTTAACGAGTTCATTAAATTTTATATTTTTATTTCGTCCTCTTCAAGTCCAATGTAAACAAGTTCTTGATAAGCCGTTCCTCTTAAGTAATCCAATTTACAAAATTTATACTTCTAACGATTACTATGATATTGTCCCATACTGCACACTCTTTAAACCCTCGAGTGGTCTCTGGGCCTTGATAAGTAGTGATTCCTTTGTAAAACAAAAAATATTTCAATACTTTGATGTGCTAGTTTTCTTTTTCATTTCAAAATGCACGCATTAATAAAACTGTCTTGAAAACTATTTGTCTGTGCTAACTTTCCTTGCGATATTCGTTTTCAGCATACCTGAACAAAGATAGGGTTGGCCCGTTTCATATGCCGCCTGTTCCAATATGGTCGCCAGTAATTTACATTTCAAAATACACGCATTAATAAAACTAGCTCCAAAACTATTTGTCTCTGCTAATTTTCCTTGCGATATTCGTTTTCAGCATACCTAAACAAACTGATGGTTGCCCCCTTTCATATGCCGCCTGTTCAAACATGGTCATCAGTGATTTACATTTCAAAATACACGCATTAATAAAACTAGCTCCAAAACTATTTATCTCTGCTAATTTTCCTTGCGATATTCGTTTTCAGCATACCTGAACAAACTGAGGGTTGGCCCCTTTCATACACCGCCTGGTTAAACTGTTCAAACAGGGTCGCCAGTGATTTACATTTCAAAATACACGCATTAATAAAACTAGCTCCAAAACTATTTGTCTCTGCTAATTTTCCTTGCGATATTCGTTTTCAGCATACATGAACAAACTGAGGGTTGGCCCCTTTCATATGCCGCCTCTTCAAACATGGTCGCCAGTGATTTACATTTCGCAATACACGCATTAATAAAACTAGCTCCAAGACTATTTTTCTCTGCTAATTTTCCTTGCGATATTCGTTTTCAGCATACCTGAACAAACTGAACGGTTCGAGTTTTCCGGGTACGATTTTTCCAGAGACGAGTTTTCCCGGGACAGGTTTTCCGGGCACTGGTATAAGTGCTATGGGTTCATGAGAGCACATCCCATTAAAGTACTTGTAAACATGGATGCAACACCGAGGCGAAGGGACAGACGTTGGAGATTGACCTATAGCACGCACTATTAGATTAGATACTCTTTTTTTTGTTGTTGTTTTTGTGCTCAACGATAAAAACCGACTTCTTCATTTGTGTTTGCTTCTCATTTTCGCTTTTTCTCTGATAAGTGTTTCGCTAATGTGAAAAAGAAAACTTGTTCGAACGTTTGCTGACATTTATTGGATGTGTTCCTACCAGTATTTTGCTTAATTTTCGAGTTTGGAGCGATTATCGAGTCTCACAAGATGTCTGTAAAATGTCAGACACTTCTTTATTGTTCTAACTTAAAACCGTGCGCTACTTTTGTGTGTGTTAAATAAACGTTTTAAAATAAGTTAAAACAACAAAAATGTGATCTAGGTACGTAGAAGAGTAACTTATCTTGCCTTTGGTAACATTCATTTTCTTATATATTTATTTGTTCACTACTTTTTCCTTTTGTTCTCTTGAATGCGAAATATTCGCCGTGGAATTTCCACGGGTCACGATTATTTCGTTTTATTAATCTTAAGTTTCATAGAATAAAAAGTTCAGACACAACTTTGTCGAGCGATTTATAATCGATTTCATTTAACTTCTGTTTGACCCCGGCACGTACGATCCTTTCTCTCCTTCCCCCACTCTCTCTCTCTCTTCTTTAGCTTGGTGACAAGCGATATGCTTATGTGTGCGTGCGTGTGTGTGTGTGTGTGTGTGTATGTGTGTACATGCGTGCGTATGTGTGTTGTCGTGTTCACCAAAATTTAAAAAAATAAAAACTTTTTTCCCCGACCGACCGGATTAGGGTTGTGAGGTGTGGTTAGAGTTCATGAAAATAAATGTTAGCAATAAAAACTTTTTAAAACCAAGTTAGAAAAAAGAAAACAATTTGCTTCCCCCACCAAATTATCATATATTGGAGCGTCTAAATTAAGATTCTACTTTTTTTTTTAGGCGATGTAATAAACCATATTTTAGAGTAGGGTGCCTCCTGTCTTTACTTTGGTTTGTATATTTTTCATGTAGCAAAAATGCTTCCGGGAGATCTTTTTAGGATTCTAAAGGTTTGCCTTTTTTTACACTTTTTATTATCTTCGAAAAATGTACACAAATGTAAACAAGCAGTTTACGATTTGAAAGGCATCGTTAAAATGATATTTTTCGCGAGTTCTTTCAACTGTATAGTTTTTATTTCGTCGTCTTCAAGTCCAATGTAAACAAGTTCTTGATGAGCCGTTCATCTTAAGTAATCCAATTTACCAAATTTACACTTCTAACGATTACTATGATATTGTCCATTGACCACTGTACACTCTTTAACCCCTCGAGTGGTCTCTGGGCCTTGATAGTCAGTGATTCCTTTGTAAAATAAAATAAAAACATTTCAATACTTTGATGGTGAATCTATAGTCAGACTATGCTAATTTTCCTTGCGATATTCGTTTTCAACATACCTGAACAAACTGAGGGTTTGCCCCTTTCATATGCCGCCTGTTCAAACATGGTCGCCAGTGATTTACATTTCAAAATATACGCATTAGTATCTCGAAATATACGCATTAGTATCTCGAAAACTATTTGTCTGTGCCTTGCGATATTCGTTTTCAGCATACCCGAACGATTTTAAAATAGACAGGCCGAATGTTAACGAACCACACACACACAAAAAGACACACACACACACACACACACACACACACACGTAAACTCAGTGAAAGTGTCTACTGTCGATAAGGTAGTTGTAAATTAGATTACTGGCTCTTATGAGTTTTAGTCTAACCATCCTTTACAACTGTGATACAGTAGAACAGTCCGTCTCTGGACAATTAGCAGTGTATCGCATAACTCAATGACAGTGTCGAATGTTGACTAGCTAGTTGTAAGTTAGGTTACTGGCTCTGATGAGTTACACTCTAACCACCCTTAATAACTGTGATACAGCGGAACAGTCCGTTTTTGGACAAGTGGCGGTGATCGCATAACTCTTTGAAAGTGCCGAATGTCTATTAGCTAGTTGAAACTTAGATTACTGGCTTTAATGAGTTTCAGTCTAACCGCACTTAATAACTTTGATACAACGGAAGAGTCCGTCTGTTTCGCATAACTCATTGACAGTGTCGCGTGTCGATTAGCTAGTTGTAACTTCGTAGCCGAATGCCCCTTTAAGAAGAGACTTGAAGATAATAATTATTGTTATTTGTATTGTTATTCTTATCGTCCAGCCATGATGCACGTGCAGAAATCCATTTCCAACTCAACTGTGTTAAAAAAAACTTACTTCGAGACAAGAACGCCGACACTCGACTTCGAGACGAGTTTTCCCGGGACAAGTTTTCCGGGCACTGGTATAAGTGCTATGGATTCATCAGAGCACATCTCATTAAAGTACTTGTAAACAGGGATGCAACACTGAGGCGATGGGACAGACTTTGGAGATTGGCCTATAGCACGGGGCCTATTAGATTAGATACTCTTTTTGTTTTTGTTTTTGTGCTCAACGATAAAAACCGACTTCTTCATTTGTGTTTGCTTCTCATTTTAACTTTTGCTCTTATAAGAGTTTCGCTAATGTGAAAAAGAAAACATGTTCGAACGTTTGCTGACATTTATTGGATGTGTTGCTACCAGTATTTTGCTTAATTTTCGAGTTTGGAGCGATTGTCGAGTCTCACAAGATGACTGTAAAATGTCAGACACTTTCTTTATTGTTCTAACTTAAAACTGTGCGCTATTTTGTTTGTGTTAAATAAACGTTTTAAAATAAGTTAAAACAACATTTTCTCATATATTTATTTGTTCACTACTTTTTCGTTTTGTTCTTATTGAATGCGAAATATTCGCCGTGGAATTTCCACGGGTCACGATTATTTCGTTTTATTAATCTTAAGTTTCATAGAATAAAAAGTTCAGACACAACTTTGTCGAGCCATTTTTTAAAACTTACGTTTGACCCCGGCACGTGCAGTGCAGAGAACACGACCCTTTCTCTCCTTCCCCCACTTTCTCTCTTCTTTAGCTCGGTGACAAGCGAATGCTTATGTGTGCGTGCGTGCGTGCGTGCGTGTGTGTGTGTGTGTGTGCGTGCGTGCGTGCGACGTGCCAACGTCAAACGAAGTTTAAATTAAAATTCATTTCGTCGGTTTCAACAAAATTTTAAAAAAGTAAAAACTTTTTCCCGACCGGCCGGATTAGGGTTGTGAGGTGTGGTTAGAGTTCATGAAAATAAATGTTAGCAATAAAAACTTTTTAAAACCAAGTTAGAAAAAAGAACACAATTTGCTTCCCCACCAAATTATCGTATTATTGGAGGCCCCGATTCTTCTTTATTTTAAGCGATGTAATAAACCATATTTTTGAGTAGGTTTCCTCCTCTCTTTATTTTGGTTTGTATATTTTTTATGTTGCAAAAATGCTTCCGGGAGATCTTTTTAGGATTCTAAACGTTTACTTTTTTTTACACTTTTTATTATCTTCGAAAAATGTACACAAATGTAAACAAGCAGTTTACGAGTTGAAAGGCATCGTTAAAATATTTTTAACGAGTTCATTAAATTTTATATTTTTATTTCGTCCTCTTCAAGTCCAATGTAAACAAGTTCTTGATAAGCCGTTCCTCTTAAGTAATCCAATTTACAAAATTTATACTTCTAACGATTACTATGATATTGTCCCATACTGCACACTCTTTAAACCCTCGAGTGGTCTCTGGGCCTTGATAAGTAGTGATTCCTTTGTAAAACAAAAAATATTTCAATACTTTGATGTGCTAGTTTTCCTTTTCATTTCAAAATGCACGCATTAATAAAACTGTCTTGAAAACTATTTGTCTGTGCTAACTTTCCTTGCGATATTCGTTTTCAGCATACCTGAACAAAGATAGGGTTGGCCCGTTTCATATGCCGCCTGTTCCAATATGGTCGCCAGTAATTTACATTTCAAAATACACGCATTAATAAAACTAGCTCCAAAACTATTTGTCTCTGCTAATTTTCCTTGCGATATTCGTTTTCAGCATACCTAAACAAACTGATGGTTGCCCCCTTTCATATGCCGCCTGTTCAAACATGGTCATCAGTGATTTACATTTCAAAATACACGCATTAATAAAACTAGCTCCAAAACTATTTATCTCTGCTAATTTTCCTTGCGATATTCGTTTTCAGCATACCTGAACAAACTGAGGGTTGGCCCCTTTCATACACCGCCTGGTTAAACTGTTCAAACAGGGTCGCCAGTGATTTACATTTCAAAATACACGCATTAATAAAACTAGCTCCAAAACTATTTGTCTCTGCTAATTTTCCTTGCGATATTCGTTTTCAGCATACATGAACAAACTGAGGGTTGGCCCCTTTCATATGCCGCCTCTTCAAACATGGTCGCCAGTGATTTACATTTCGCAATACACGCATTAATAAAACTAGCTCCAAGACTATTTTTCTCTGCTAATTTTCCTTGCGATATTCGTTTTCAGCATACCTGAACAAACTGAACGGTTCGAGTTTTCCGGGTACGATTTTTCCAGAGACGAGTTTTCCCGGGACAAGTTTTCCGGGCACTGGTATAAGTGCTATGGGTTCATGAGAGCACATCCCATTAAAGTACTTGTAAACATGGATGCAACACCGAGGCGAAGGGACAGACGTTGGAGATTGACCTATAGCACGCACTATTAGATTAGATACTCTTTTTTTTGTTGTTGTTTTTGTGCTCAACGATAAAAACCGACTTCTTCATTTGTGTTTGCTTCTCATTTTCGCTTTTTCTCTGATAAGTGTTTCGCTAATGTGAAAAAGAAAACTTGTTCGAACGTTTGCTGACATTTATTGGATGTGTTCCTACCAGTATTTTGCTTAATTTTCGAGTTTGGAGCGATTATCGAGTCTCACAAGATGTCTGTAAAATGTCAGACACTTCTTTATTGTTCTAACTTAAAACCGTGCGCTACTTTTGTGTGTGTTAAATAAACGTTTTAAAATAAGTTAAAACAACAAAAATGTGATCTAGGTACGTAGAAGAGTAACTTATCTTGCCTTTGGTAACATTCATTTTCTTATATATTTATTTGTTCACTACTTTTTCCTTTTGTTCTCTTGAATGCGAAATATTCGCCGTGGAATTTCCACGGGTCACGATTATTTCGTTTTATTAATCTTAAGTTTCATAGAATAAAAAGTTCAGACACAACTTTGTCGAGCGATTTATAATCGATTTCATTTAACTTCTGTTTGACCCCGGCACGTACGATCCTTTCTCTCCTTCCCCCACTCTCTCTCTCTCTTCTTTAGCTTGGTGACAAGCGATATGCTTATGTGTGCGTGCGTGTGTGTGTGTGTGTGTGTGTATGTGTGTACATGCGTGCGTATGTGTGTTGTCGTGTTCACCAAAATTTAAAAAAATAAAAACTTTTTTCCCCGACCGACCGGATTAGGGTTGTGAGGTGTGGTTAGAGTTCATGAAAATAAATGTTAGCAATAAAAACTTTTTAAAACCAAGTTAGAAAAAAGAAAACAATTTGCTTCCCCCACCAAATTATCATATATTGGAGCGTCTAAATTAAGATTCTACTTTTTTTTTTAGGCGATGTAATAAACCATATTTTAGAGTAGGGTGCCTCCTGTCTTTACTTTGGTTTGTATATTTTTCATGTAGCAAAAATGCTTCCGGGAGATCTTTTTAGGATTCTAAAGGTTTGCCTTTTTTTACACTTTTTATTATCTTCGAAAAATGTACACAAATGTAAACAAGCAGTTTACGATTTGAAAGGCATCGTTAAAATGATATTTTTCGCGAGTTCTTTCAACTGTATAGTTTTTATTTCGTCGTCTTCAAGTCCAATGTAAACAAGTTCTTGATGAGCCGTTCATCTTAAGTAATCCAATTTACCAAATTTACACTTCTAACGATTACTATGATATTGTCCATTGACCACTGTACACTCTTTAACCCCTCGAGTGGTCTCTGGGCCTTGATAGTCAGTGATTCCTTTGTAAAATAAAATAAAAACATTTCAATACTTTGATGGTGAATCTATAGTCAGACTATGCTAATTTTCCTTGCGATATTCGTTTTCAACATACCTGAACAAACTGAGGGTTTGCCCCTTTCATATGCCGCCTGTTCAAACATGGTCGCCAGTGATTTACATTTCAAAATATACGCATTAGTATCTCGAAATATACGCATTAGTATCTCGAAAACTATTTGTCTGTGCCTTGCGATATTCGTTTTCAGCATACCCGAACGATTTTAAAATAGACAGGCCGAATGTTAACGAACCACACACACACAAAAAGACACACACACACACACACGTAAACTCAGTGAAAGTGTCTACTGTCGATAAGGTAGTTGTAAATTAGATTACTGGCTCTTATGAGTTTTAGTCTAACCATCCTTTACAACTGTGATACAGTAGAACAGTCCGTCTCTGGACAATTAGCAGTGTATCGCATAACTCAATGACAGTGTCGAATGTTGACTAGCTAGTTGTAAGTTAGGTTACTGGCTCTGATGAGTTACACTCTAACCACCCTTAATAACTGTGATACAGCGGAACAGTCCGTTTTTGGACAAGTGGCGGTGATCGCATAACTCTTTGAAAGTGCCGAATGTCTATTAGCTAGTTGAAACTTAGATTACTGGCTTTAATGAGTTTCAGTCTAACCGCACTTAATAACTTTGATACAACGGAAGAGTCCGTCTGTTTCGCATAACTCATTGACAGTGTCGCGTGTCGATTAGCTAGTTGTAACTTCGTAGCCGAATGCCCCTTTAAGAAGAGACTTGAAGATAATAATTATTGTTATTTGTATTGTTATTCTTATCGTCCAGCCATGATGCACGTGCAGAAATCCATTTCCAACTCAACTGTGTTAAAAAAAACTTACTTCGAGACAAGAACGCCGACACTCGACTTCGAGACGAGTTTTCCCGGGACAAGTTTTCCGGGCACTGGTATAAGTGCTATGGATTCATCAGAGCACATCTCATTAAAGTACTTGTAAACAGGGATGCAACACTGAGGCGATGGGACAGACTTTGGAGATTGGCCTATAGCACGGGGCCTATTAGATTAGATACTCTTTTTGTTTTTGTTTTTGTGCTCAACGATAAAAACCGACTTCTTCATTTGTGTTTGCTTCTCATTTTAACTTTTGCTCTTATAAGAGTTTCGCTAATGTGAAAAAGAAAACATGTTCGAACGTTTGCTGACATTTATTGGATGTGTTGCTACCAGTATTTTGCTTAATTTTCGAGTTTGGAGCGATTGTCGAGTCTCACAAGATGACTGTAAAATGTCAGACACTTTCTTTATTGTTCTAACTTAAAACTGTGCGCTATTTTGTTTGTGTTAAATAAACGTTTTAAAATAAGTTAAAACAACATTTTCTCATATATTTATTTGTTCACTACTTTTTCGTTTTGTTCTTATTGAATGCGAAATATTCGCCGTGGAATTTCCACGGGTCACGATTATTTCGTTTTATTAATCTTAAGTTTCATAGAATAAAAAGTTCAGACACAACTTTGTCGAGCCATTTTTTAAAACTTACGTTTGACCCCGGCACGTGCAGTGCAGAGAACACGACCCTTTCTCTCCTTCCCCCACTTTCTCTCTTCTTTAGCTCGGTGACAAGCGAATGCTTATGTGTGCGTGCGTGCGTGCGTGCGTGCGTGTGTGTGTGTGTGTGTGCGTGCGTGCGTGCGACGTGCCAACGTCAAACGAAGTTTAAATTAAAATTCATTTCGTCGGTTTCAACAAAATTTTAAAAAAGTAAAAACTTTTTCCCGACCGGCCGGATTAGGGTTGTGAGGTGTGGTTAGAGTTCATGAAAATAAATGTTAGCAATAAAAACTTTTTAAAACCAAGTTAGAAAAAAGAACACAATTTGCTTCCCCACCAAATTATCGTATTATTGGAGGCCCCGATTCTTCTTTATTTTAAGCGATGTAATAAACCATATTTTTGAGTAGGTTTCCTCCTCTCTTTATTTTGGTTTGTATATTTTTTATGTTGCAAAAATGCTTCCCGGAGATCTTTTTAGGATTCTAAACGTTTACTTTTTTTTACACTTTTTATTATCTTCGAAAAATGTACACAAATGTAAACAAGCAGTTTACGAGTTGAAAGGCATCGTTAAAATATTTTTAACGAGTTCATTAAATTTTATATTTTTATTTCGTCCTCTTCAAGTCCAATGTAAACAAGTTCTTGATAAGCCGTTCCTCTTAAGTAATCCAATTTACAAAATTTATACTTCTAACGATTACTATGATATTGTCCCATACTGCACACTCTTTAAACCCTCGAGTGGTCTCTGGGCCTTGATAAGTAGTGATTCCTTTGTAAAACAAAAAATATTTCAATACTTTGATGTGCTAGTTTTCTTTTTCATTTCAAAATGCACGCATTAATAAAACTGTCTTGAAAACTATTTGTCTGTGCTAACTTTCCTTGCGATATTCGTTTTCAGCATACCTGAACAAAGATAGGGTTGGCCCGTTTCATATGCCGCCTGTTCCAATATGGTCGCCAGTAATTTACATTTCAAAATACACGCATTAATAAAACTAGCTCCAAAACTATTTGTCTCTGCTAATTTTCCTTGCGATATTCGTTTTCAGCATACCTAAACAAACTGATGGTTGCCCCCTTTCATATGCCGCCTGTTCAAACATGGTCATCAGTGATTTACATTTCAAAATACACGCATTAATAAAACTAGCTCCAAAACTATTTATCTCTGCTAATTTTCCTTGCGATATTCGTTTTCAGCATACCTGAACAAACTGAGGGTTGGCCCCTTTCATACACCGCCTGGTTAAACTGTTCAAACAGGGTCGCCAGTGATTTACATTTCAAAATACACGCATTAATAAAACTAGCTCCAAAACTATTTGTCTCTGCTAATTTTCCTTGCGATATTCGTTTTCAGCATACATGAACAAACTGAGGGTTGGCCCCTTTCATATGCCGCCTCTTCAAACATGGTCGCCAGTGATTTACATTTCGCAATACACGCATTAATAAAACTAGCTCCAAGACTATTTTTCTCTGCTAATTTTCCTTGCGATATTCGTTTTCAGCATACCTGAACAAACTGAACGGTTCGAGTTTTCCGGGTACGATTTTTCCAGAGACGAGTTTTCCCGGGACAGGTTTTCCGGGCACTGGTATAAGTGCTATGGGTTCATGAGAGCACATCCCATTAAAGTACTTGTAAACATGGATGCAACACCGAGGCGAAGGGACAGACGTTGGAGATTGACCTATAGCACGCACTATTAGATTAGATACTCTTTTTTTTGTTGTTGTTTTTGTGCTCAACGATAAAAACCGACTTCTTCATTTGTGTTTGCTTCTCATTTTCGCTTTTTCTCTGATAAGTGTTTCGCTAATGTGAAAAAGAAAACTTGTTCGAACGTTTGCTGACATTTATTGGATGTGTTCCTACCAGTATTTTGCTTAATTTTCGAGTTTGGAGCGATTATCGAGTCTCACAAGATGTCTGTAAAATGTCAGACACTTCTTTATTGTTCTAACTTAAAACCGTGCGCTACTTTTGTGTGTGTTAAATAAACGTTTTAAAATAAGTTAAAACAACAAAAATGTGATCTAGGTACGTAGAAGAGTAACTTATCTTGCCTTTGGTAACATTCATTTTCTTATATATTTATTTGTTCACTACTTTTTCCTTTTGTTCTCTTGAATGCGAAATATTCGCCGTGGAATTTCCACGGGTCACGATTATTTCGTTTTATTAATCTTAAGTTTCATAGAATAAAAAGTTCAGACACAACTTTGTCGAGCGATTTATAATCGATTTCATTTAACTTCTGTTTGACCCCGGCACGTACGATCCTTTCTCTCCTTCCCCCACTCTCTCTCTCTCTTCTTTAGCTTGGTGACAAGCGATATGCTTATGTGTGCGTGCGTGTGTGTGTGTGTGTGTGTGTATGTGTGTACATGCGTGCGTATGTGTGTTGTCGTGTTCACCAAAATTTAAAAAAATAAAAACTTTTTTCCCCGACCGACCGGATTAGGGTTGTGAGGTGTGGTTAGAGTTCATGAAAATAAATGTTAGCAATAAAAACTTTTTAAAACCAAGTTAGAAAAAAGAAAACAATTTGCTTCCCCCACCAAATTATCATATATTGGAGCGTCTAAATTAAGATTCTACTTTTTTTTTTAGGCGATGTAATAAACCATATTTTAGAGTAGGGTGCCTCCTGTCTTTACTTTGGTTTGTATATTTTTCATGTAGCAAAAATGCTTCCGGGAGATCTTTTTAGGATTCTAAAGGTTTGCCTTTTTTTACACTTTTTATTATCTTCGAAAAATGTACACAAATGTAAACAAGCAGTTTACGATTTGAAAGGCATCGTTAAAATGATAGTTCTTTCAACTTTATATTTTTATTTCGTCGTCTTCAAGTCCAATGTAAATAAGTTCTTGATGAGCCGTTCCTCTTAAATAATCCAATTTACCAAATGTACACTTCTAACGATTACTATGATATTGTCCATTGACTACTGTACACACTTTAACCCTTATCCTCGAGTGGCCTCTGGCACTTGATAAGTAGTGATTCCTTTATATAAAAAAAATTTCACTACTTTGATGGTGAATCTATAGTCAGTCTGTGCTGATTTTCCTTGCGATATTCGTTTTCAGCATACCTGAACACACTGAGGGTTGGCCCCTTTCATATGCCGCCTGTTAAAACATGGTCGCCAGTGATTTACATTTCAAAATACACGCATTAATAAAACTAGCTCCAAAACTAGTAGTCTGTCTGTCTGTGCTAATTTTCCTTGCGATATTCGTTTTCAGCATACCTGAAAAACTGATGGTTGCCCCCGTTCATATATCACCTGTTCAAACATGCTCGCCAGTGATTTACATTTCAAAATACACGCATTAATAAAACTAGCTACAACAGTATTTGTCTGTGCTCATTTTCCCTGCGATATTCGTTTTCAGCATACCTGAACAAAAAGAGGGTTTGCCCCTTTCATATGCCGCCTGTTAAAACATGGTCGCCAGTGATTTACATTTCAAAATACACGCATAATTTAAACTAGTTCCAAAACTAGTAGTCTGTCTGTCTCTGCTAATTTTTATTGCGATATTCGTTTTCAGCATACCTGAAAAACTGATGGTTGCCCCCGTTCATATGTCGCCTGTTCAAACATGGTCGCCAAGGATTTGCATTTCAAAATACACGCATTAATAAAACTAGCTCCCAAAATAAACTCTGTCTGTGTGTGCTAATTTTCCTTGCGATATTCGTTTTCAGCATACCTGAACAAACTGAGGGTTTGCCCCTTTCATATGCCGCCTGTTCAAACATGGTCGCCAGTGATTTACATTTCAAAATATACGCATTAGTATCTCGAAATATACGTATTAGTATCTCGAAAACTATTTGTCTGTGCCTTGCGATAGTCGTTTTCAGCATACCCGAACGATTTTATAATGGACAGTCCGACTGTTAACGAACCACACACACACAAAAAGACACACACACACACACACACACACACACACGTAAACTCAGTGAAAGTGTCTACTGTCGATAAGGTAGTTGTAAATTAGATTACTGGCTCTTATGAGTTTTAGTCTAACCATCCTTTACAACTGTGATACAGTAGAACAGTCCGTCTCTGGACAATTAGCAGTGTATCGCATAACTCAATGACAGTGTCGAATGTTGACTAGCTAGTTGTAAGTTAGGTTACTGGCTCTGATGAGTTACACTCTAACAACCCTTAATAACTGTGATACAGCGGAACAGTCCGTTTTTGGACAAGTGACGGTGATCGCATAACTCATTGAAAGTGCCGAATGTCTATTAGCTAGTTGAAACTTAGATTACTGGCTTTAATGAGTTTCAGTCTAACCACACTTAATAACTTTGATACAGCGGAAGAGTCCGTCTGTTTCGCATAACTCATTGACAGTGTCGCGTGTCGATTAGCTAGTTGTAACTTCGTAGCCGAATGCCCCTTTAAGAAGAGACTTGAAGATAATAATTATTGTTATTTGTATTGTTATTCTTATCGTCCAGCCATGATGCACGTGCAGAAATCCATTTCCAACTCAACTGTGTTAAAAAAAACTTACTTCGAGACAAGAACGCCGACACTCGACTTCGAGACGAGTTTTCCCGGGACAAGTTTTCCGGGCACTGGTATAAGTGCTATGGATTCATCAGAGCACATCTCATTAAAGTACTTGTAAACAGGGATGCAACACTGAGGCGATGGGACAGACTTTGGAGATTGACCTATAGCACGGGGCCTATTAGATTAGATACTCTTTTTGTTTTTGTTTTTGTGCTCAACGATAAAAACCGACTTCTTCATTTGTGTTTGCTTCTCATTTTAACTTTTGCTCTAATAAGAGTTTCGCTAATGTGAAAAAGAAAACATGTTCGAACGTTTGCTGACATTTATTGGATGTGTTGCTACCAGTATTTTGCTTAATTTTCGAGTTTGGAGCGATTGTCGAGTCTCACAAGATGACTGTAAAATATCAGACACTTCTTTATTGTTCTAACTTAAAACTGTGCGCTACTTTTGTTTGTGTTAAATAAACGTTTTAAAATAAGTTAAAACAACATTTTCTCATATATTTATTTGTTCACTACTTTTTCGTTTTGTTCTTATTGAATGCGAAATATTCGCCGTGGAATTTCCACGGGTCACGATTATTTCGTTTTATTAATCTTAAGTTTCATAGAATAAAAAGTTCAGACACAACTTTGTCGAGCCATTTTTTAAAACTTACGTTTGACCCCGGCACGTGCAGTGCAGAGAACACGACCCTTTCTCTCCTTCCCCCACTTTCTCTCTTCTTTAGCTCGGTGACAAGCGAATGCTTATGTGTGCGTGCGTGCGTGCGTGTGTGTGTGTGTGTGTGTGTGCGTGCGTGCGTGCGACGTGCCAACGTCAAACGAAGTTTAAATTAAAATTCATTTCGTCGGTTTCAACAAAATTTTAAAAAAGTAAAAACTTTTTCCCGACCGGCCGGATTAGGGTTGTGAGGTGTGGTTAGAGTTCATGAAAATAAATGTTAGCAATAAAAACTTTTTAAAACCAAGTTAGAAAAAAGAACACAATTTGCTTCCCCACCAAATTATCGTATTATTGGAGGCCCCGATTCTTCTTTATTTTAAGCGATGTAATAAACCATATTTTTGAGTAGGTTTCCTCCTCTCTTTATTTTGGTTTGTATATTTTTTATGTTGCAAAAATGCTTCCGGGAGATCTTTTTAGGATTCTAAACGTTTACTTTTTTTTACACTTTTTATTATCTTCGAAAAATGTACACAAATGTAAACAAGCAGTTTACGAGTTGAAAGGCATCGTTAAAATATTTTTAGCGAGTTCATTAAATTTTATATTTTTATTTCGTCCTCTTCAAGTCCAATGTAAACAAGTTCTTGATAAGCCGTTCCTCTTAAGTCATCCAATTTACAAAATTTATACTTCTAACGATTACTATGATATTGTCCCATACTGCACACTCTTTAAACCCTCGAGTGGTCTCTGGGCCTTGATAAGTAGTGATTCCTTTGTAAAACAAAAAATATTTCAATACTTTGATGTGCTAGTTTTCCTTTTCATTTCAAAATGCACGCATTAATAAAACTGTCTTGAAAACTATTTGTCTGTGCTAACTTTCCTTGCGATATTCGTTTTCAGCATACCTGAACAAAGATAGGGTTGGCCCGTTTCATATGCCGCCTGTTCCAATATGGTCGCCAGTAATTTACATTTCAAAATACATGCATTAATAAAACTAGCTCGAAAACTATTTGTCTCTGCTAATTTTCCTTGCGATATTCGTTTTCAGCATACCTGAACAAACTGAGGGTTGGCCCCTTTCATATGCCGCCTGTTCAAACATGGGCGCCAGTGATCTACATTTCAAAATGCACGCATTAACTAAAACTAGCTCCAAAACTAGTAGTCTGTCTGTGCTAATTTTCCTTGCGATATTCGTTTTCAGCATACCTGAACAAACTGGATGCAACACTGAGGCGATGGGACAGACTTTGGAGATTGACCTATAGCACGGGGCCTATTAGATTAGATACTCTTTTTGTTTTTGTTTTTGTGCTCAACGATAAAAACCGACTTCTTCATTTGTTTTTGCTTCTCATTTTCGCTTTTGCTCTGATAAGAGTTTCGCTAATGTGAAAAAGAAAACATGTTCGAACGTTTGCTGACATTTATTGGATGTGTTGCTACCAGTATTTTGCTTAATTTTCGAGTTTGGAGCGATTATCGAGTCTCACAAGATGACTTTAAAATGTCAGACACTTTCTTTATTGTTCTAACTTAAAACTGTGCGCTACTTTTGTTTGTGTTAAATAAACGTTTTAAAATAAGTTAAAACAACAAAAATGTGATCTAGGTAGGTAGAAGGGTAACTTATCTTGCCTTTGGTAACATTCATTTTCTTATATATTTATTTGTTCACTACTTTTTCGTTTTGTTCTTATTGAATGCGAAATATTCGCCGTGGAATTTCCACGGGTCACGATTATTTCGTTTTATTAATCTTAAGTTTCATAGAATAAAAAGTTCAGACACAACTTTGTGGAGCCATTTTTAATCGATTTCATTTAACTTCTGTTTGACCCCGGCACGTGCAGTGCAGAGAACACGATCCTTTTCTCTCCTTCCCCCACCTTCTCTCTTCTTTAGCTTGGTGACATGCGTGCTTATGTGTGCGTTTGTGTGTGTGTATGCGTGTGTGCGTGCGTGCGTTTCACCAAAATAGGGTGGCCTCTCCTCTCTTTATTTTGGTTTGTATATTTTTCATGTTGCAAAAATGCTCCCGGGAGATCTTTTTAGGATTCTGAAGGTTTGCTCTTTTTTTACACTTTTTAAACGCAAAAAATGTAAACAGGCAGTTTACGATTTGAAAGGCATCGTTAAAATCGTATTTTTCGCTAGTTCTTTCAACTTTATATTTTTACTTCGTCGTCTTCAAGTCCAATGTAAATAAGTTCTTGATGAGCCGTTCCTCTTAAGTAATCCAATTTACCAAATTGACACTTCTAACGATTACTATGATATTGTCCAATTGACTACTGTACACACTTTAACCCTTATCCTCGAGTTGCCTCTGGGGCTTGATAAGTAGTGATTCCTTTATAAAATAAAAAAATATTTCAATACTATGATGGTGAATCTATAGTCAGTCTGTGCTAATTTTCTTTGCGATATTCGTTTTCAGCATACCTGAACAAACTGAGGGTTGGCCCCTTTCATATGCCACCTATTCAAACATGGTCGCCAGGGATTTACATTTCACAATACACGCATTAATAAAACTAGCTCCAAAACTAGTAGTCTGTCTATCTGTCTCTGCTAATTTTCCTTGCGATATTCGTTTTCAGCATACCTGAACAAATTGAGGGTTGGCCCCTTCCATATGCCGCCTGTTTAAACATGGTCGCCAGTGATTTACATTTCAAAATACACACATTAATAAAACTAGCAACAAAACTATTTGTCTCTGCTAATTTTCCTTGCGATATTCGTTTTCAGCATACCTGAACGCTTTTAAAATCAACATTTCGAATGTTAACGTAACACACACACACACACACACACACACACACGTAAACTCATTGATAGTGTCTACCGTCGATAAGCTAGTTGTAAATTAGATTACTCTCTGATGAGTTTTAGTCTAGCCACACTGTGATACAGCGGAACAGTCCGTCTGTTTGGCATAACTCAGTGAAAGTGTCGACTGTCGATTAACTAGTTGTAAATTCTTAAAGGAGAAGCCCCTTTAAGAAGAGACTTGAAGATAATAATTATTGTTATTATTTGTTGCTATTCTTATCGGCCAACCTGGGCCGTGCATTGTAAACAAAAATCCATTTCAAACTGAACTTTTTCAAAACTTAGTTCTTCTTCAAAGTGACAAGAATGCCGACACTCGACCGTATGTAGTGGTCGCTACATCAAAACAGCAAATTAGTGACGACCACTAGACCACCGATTCAAAGAGCTGGAACAAAGGAAGCAGGGAACAGAACACATGCAATAATAATATTTATAGAAAAGACTGAGACAAGTAACATCACGTCTGTGTGTGAGAGGGAGAGAAGTTGCAGAGAAAACTCTATGAGAAGCCAAGACCTGGAAGGGTGGACATTCTAAACATAGCAAATATCACAGCCTGATAGATAAAAGGCCACCAATATGGTCAAACTAATTGTCAAGGACGTATCATCGACTTGTATGAGCAACATCTACTTGAGTTGTGTGTAAGTTAGTTAACGAATTAAAACACAAATATTAATTCGTGATAAACCTGTTCTTTCGGCAGCCTGTAAGATCTCATACAGACAGAAGGAGTGAAGAGTTGTATCAGCTGTGCGTCGTATTTTGCAGTTGAGATGTTCTTGATTGTAGAATGTAGAGTGTTGGCAGTGTGGCATTGTTGCCTCTTGTTTTTTTTTAAATCACAAATACACATAGGATGAAGACAATTTTTAATAAGGGACATAATCTCGGCTAACACCGTCAAAGGGAGATAATTTTGCTAAAACAACCTATTTGATTTTATTTATTTTTCTAAATTTATACGATCTTTTCCAAATTTAGGATGAGTTCAAAAAAGAAATCCGGTTCCAGCAAAGATTCTTTTTATTTAGCAGATGCCAAACTTATTCCACGGATTCGGCAGGTAAACAACGCCATTTTTTTTTTAAAAGAAAACATTTTTATTTTTTTAAATTTCTAATCGTTTCTCGCGATCACCAACTAAAAATGCGAACACGTGTTCTCTTGCACATGTTTCGACATTATCAATAAGGATGTTTTCTTTTGTGTATGAATTCATTTATAAATGAGAGTTCGTTCTTTTCTAGCATAGTGGCTCTTAAAAACAAAATAAAACCGCGATGCTTTTATTTTGTTTTTTTTTTTGTATATTCACAATGACACTTACTTAAAAAAAAAAAAAAAAAAAAAAACACGGAAAAATCGGGAAACACTATTGGGACGGAATTTCGAAAATCATAATCCGGTACTAGTGCACTTGCTGATTGATCAGCGCTATTTTTTAAAATCGTATTTCCAATTTTAATAAAAGTTTTATGATATGTTTTTTTTTATTCAATTGTAAGGTTAAATTATACAATAGGTACAAAATACCCTCCCCTCCCCATGTTAAGAATGGCTTTTTAAATAATAACGTTAATATTTCAGCACGGATCAATAAGTGCACTAGTACCCATAATCCTGAATTTCACATGAAAAGAATCGTATCTACGTATTCCTCGTATTTTTAAGATGATTATATCCAAAAATTACGAAAATCGATAAGGTAGAAAATTATTTATTAAAGAAAATAAACAATAGACTTTGATGAAAACGATCGTAAGACACAGGAGAGTTCAAAAGGGAGGTAATTTTCCGTTTTGTTTAAACAAGATAGCAGCAATTTTTCTCCTGCTAACACGATTAAAGTTTTTTTTTTAATAATTCAGTAATATTCAGGTAATTTCGACTGTATAATTTGGAAGGTGGTACCATTGTAACTTATTAGAATTGACAAGAAAATCAGTTGAGACCATTGTTTTTTTTTTTAAATCTGAAAACTCACTTTATCGACTACAAAATCTCGTGCCAATTCTGTAGAAGCACCGAAAGTCTATACAGAACGAAGATGTCATATTCCAAAAATCACTTAAACCGATCCATTAGTTTTTTTAAACTAAGAAAATCCAAATTTATGATTTTACTACTAAATTGTTATTGAACATAAGGCTGATAATGCTTATTAAGAGTCGACAGATCAAGTTTTTTTTATGTAATTGTTTTAAGCAAAAACGAGGTAAATATACAGATACGCTACAACAGAACACAGACCACTCTAATTTGTTTTTATATAGGTAATTGAGGTCGCTGACAACGAATCTGATAGTCAAACTTGGGGCAAATTTACCGTTTGCATGGTATTAACCCCTGAACCCACGAACTACTTTCCACTATTTTGTAGCTTCCGTTTACGTTACGAGCGCGGTGTTCTGTTGTAGCGTATCTGGATATTTACCAAAAACAATATTACGTACTTAATTGTCATGGCGAAAAATTTTCGGCGAAAATAGTAATAATCCAAAAATGACGAAAAATCAATGAGTAGAAAGTTATTTATAGTTCTAAGCAATTAAAAAAAAATTGGGTAAAATTGCGTTTTTCGGTGCAAGTCTATAAATGATCCACAAGTAATCTTTTTTACTATAAAAATCTGAAAAAAAATCTTTATAATGTACGTACTTGTCACTGCATGAAGATGTCATATTCCAAAAATCACGTAAATCGATCAAGTATTTTTTTAATTTAAGAAAATCAAATATTATGCAACATTTTATCGAAGAAAAACTTCACTCCATCTTGTTTTTGAATGATACACTGCTAGCGACACCTATTGGGAATGTTTGGAATATAAGATCAGCAAGGGGCAGACAATCGACTTTTCACACTATAGAAAAAAAAACTTGGAAAATTAAGACATTTATAAGTTTTTGAGGATGTTGAAAATGAAAATAACGTTTAAAATTCCAGCAAACGAGTAGTTTCCAAGATATGAAGAAATGTTAGTTTAAAGAAAGTGAGGGATCACTTTTCTATAATAATTTAACGTATAATGATCACTCACTTTATGGCCACCACTAGTAAATGTAAAGCCCTGAATATGATAATGATTTCTGTTTCTTTTGTTTCGACAGTATTTGTCTAGTCATGGAAGAAGCAAAAGTTTTAGTGTTGGCACGATGGCCAGAGATCTGCAGTCGTCATATGGGTAAGCGAAAATCAAACTTGAATTTTTTTAAATTTTTTTACCATACCAGCGTATTAGATTCATCCTTTTTTTTATTTTTTTACATAGGAGTCACCACTTATCAAGGTCCAGAGGCCACTCGAGGATAAGGGTTAAAGAGTGCACATTATCAGAATCATAGTAATCGTCAGTAGTGGAGATTTGTTAAATTTGTTAACTTAAGTGGAACGGCTCATCAAGAACTTGTTTGCATTAGACTTGAAGATGGCCATAAATGATGACTCCCAAGTTAAAAAAAAAAACAAAAACAAAGGAGGGGTGGGGGTGAATCTGTTACGCTGGTATGGTCATGTGGAATGTGTTCCAAGACCTTGAATCTTTACTTAGTGTTTTTCCTTTTTGAAAACTACCTCCGCAATTTCCGGGACTATACTCTTGTGGGAACAAGATGTTTTTTTTGATTGGAATTGTTTCATTGTACCATTGATTGGTTTGGCGTCTCAAATTATCTCTTGCAAAAAAAAAAAAATGCTTATTTTTGCTTGGTTGATTATCTCCCTTATGTAAAATTGTTCATGAACTCCTTTAGCGCCTCCTTTTAGGTGACGAGCTGCATGCCTAATCATTGAAGACGTCGCTTTAACATGACAGAAATTTAAGATTGAGATGTTGGCAAAGAATGCGTTTAGTCCTCTCCAATTGCAAAAACTTAGACACCAGGGTCGGAAAATGGGATTGAGAAGTCAGTGATCCCGAAGAGGGGCACTCTGATCTGCAAAAAGAGTCTGGACAGCCCTGTCGGGATTCTCCGGTAAGAGCGCCTCGGTGATTAGCAATAAACCAGCCGTTTCTCAAAGAGAGAAGGCAAAGCTTGGAAGGGTGGACCTCTTAGAACTGCACAGAACTAAACTTCTACTGCAAAATCGTATCCGGAACCGTATCATTACAGGAATGGTCTAATCTCTGTTGGTTTTGGGGGCCCAGCATAAATCAGTTTAATATGGAGGCAATTCAGACCCTCTCTCAAAAAGGAGGGGCAGGGAGGCACTCTGGAGTAGGTAACTACTGGGAAGACGGCCGAACAAAGACGTACTCTATTTTCATCGAAGCCTGACGTCATGTGTCAGTAAAAATAGGTAAGATAGAAGGGGTCCATTTAATCATGGCCGTATATCTGAAATTGAAAATTGTGAACCTGTGTTGTTGTCGTTATTATTGGCTCACAAGGAGCCTTCACATAGTTTCTCCTTGAAAACAGCCTGCGCTGTTCCCTGAAAGCTGAGTGACAACATGTCAGCACTCTCCATCTCTTTTGATAAGATTTGCAAATAAATTTGCATTATCCCAACAGCTGCTTACCATCGATTTCTCGTTGGCAGCGGCTATTGGTCTTCACTGGAATTTGAGTAGCTTTAAGCCTCCTCAAGGTTCCAATCAACAGAAACCAGATCATTACAGGAATGGTATGATCTCTGTTAATTCTGGGGGCACAGGATAAACATCCCTAGCCGAGGTAAGGTGGAACATGGTCAGCAAGATGCGACAGAGATATTCTTGTTAAAGATTTCCAGCTTCTGCCGATCAGCCTCATTGACCCTCATGCGTCTTTCAAACTTTTCTATTCAAAGTCAATCTTTGCTATTCGCACAGATCACCCGCTAGTCGTTGTTAAAACCTTAGTTTCCGCTAAATCAGCCACGGTCATTGTCTCGCTACCATAGACGAAAATCAGCCAGATGACAGGTAATTTGTCGTTATGATTTTTCCGACGTTTATTGTTTTGATTCTAATATTTGTGGCCAAGCGAAATCGTAAAATGCAAAGTACCTAATTTATTTTTATTTATACATTTAATTTTTTTCAGAGATTATAACAGGAAAAAAAGGACTGCATTCTTGAAAAGTGTCGAAAGAGGTTAGTGGTACATTTCCATTTTCTTTTTCTATCAGGATACGAATTGCATTTTTTGTAAATCATTAAATTTTTTTTATTTTCATCAGGATACGAATTGCACGCACTTTTTGTAATTTGAGGTGTGTGTTGAGCAAAAAAAAAAAATAAAAAGTGGTGGTAGGTAGGCAGGCTTGAACCCGTGACGCGAAGGCGAAAAAGAAAGTCGAGGTGTGTGTAAGGGTGTTAATTGAGCCAAAAAAAAAAAATTGATATCAACCTAGAAATTTCTACGATTCAGCGCGGTACCTAAAGCACCTAACCTTCCGGTGATCTGGCAAGAACCGATGTGTCAACGTGATCTGTACACACGTGTATTTTTGTGAGAATATACTTTATTTCCTTATAATATATACTAATCCTTATTTAAGAAGCTCAGTGTAATTCCAAAAGGACATAATGTAAACATGTTATAAGGTATTTACAGCTTCTTTTCCAATTTTCGGATTTTTTTTCATGGATGAATTGTTGCTATTTCTTCTGATGAGTTAAGGGCAAAATAGATTCACTGATTGATATAATAATTAAGTGATTGATTTTGTGTTACGAAACACATACTCTCAAGAATTGCATAAGTCAACTTTTTCTTTTTTTTTTTTTTTTTTTTTTACAAGGTGGTCACCACTTATCAAGGCCCGGAAGCCACTCAGAGATAAGGGTTATTGCATGTACAGTACGTTAGTGTTGGAGATCTGATAAAGTGTCTTACTTAAGGGGGCAGTTCATCAGGAATTTGTTAACATTGGACTTGTAGACATCCAGGTTGTAGTCAGGTGGGAAACAGGCAACCGGAACAGAGTTCCACAGGTGTGCACTTCTAAGAAAGAAGCCTTGTTTATGGAATCTACGTTTTGATTTTGGCACAGATAAAGAGTGGGGCAAATTTTTGACAGTGGTTTCAGCTAGACGGGTGAGGGAGGGGGACCAAAGATTGGAGCTCAGACAAGCACCTGCCATGGTAGTAACGATAACACAAAGACAGGCTCGCAAGAAAGAGAAAAGGGCATCACCCAGTAGGCCACGGAGCCTATTTTGTACTCTGTCAAGGCAGGATAGGCTGTTTTTAGCAGCTCGTGCCCATGAAACTTTTGCTGTCCTGTTTATTATTTAATCGTTTACTTTACTAATCGTTTTCTTGTTACGAGTACTTTTACGGGTCTGTGTGTTTATCACCGTTCTTCCATATACGGGCGTGGGTGTGTCTGCATGCTCTTGCGTGCAGTTCACTGTTATATGTGTGTGTGTGTGTGTGTGTGTGTCAACATTTTTTAGCTTTTCTATTTATCTACCACTTACCTAACTTTATGAATATAGAATTATCTACTTTTTTAAATTTGTTTTGAATTCTATTGCGTAGCCTACGAAATCATTTGTAAGGATGAACCATCTTCGGAAGAGGCGGATGATTTTACGAGTCAGTTGGAAAAGAAGCACATTGCTAGTAAGAAGAGTGGTTTCCGGTAAGTATTACTGGTTATTGATTGATTATTACTGATTATTGATTATTTTAATAAAATAACTCTTTAACACTAGCGGGACCTGTAGAAATTCCACAGGGGACTGCTTCATATCTAATATATTGATGTTGGCATTCTGTAGATGTTCAGCGTGAATGGAGACGCCCTGATATTATTGTAGCTCTTTTGTTAAAACTGCAAAAGTGTTTATACATCGGGATTAGTGGCGCCAACTAGTTAAAAGTACTCTTTTGGCAAGCATGCATATAAAGAGCACTTTTTTTTTTAGTCGGTGCAATTACCCCTGGATTTGGTGCAATTACTCCGAAGTACGGTATGTAAATAACAAAGCGCTGTTTGCAATTTGTTTACATTGGACTTGCAATTTGTCATTTTGCAGAGGGAGGCAACTCTCGTTTACTAAGAGATTCGTTTACGTTTTCATTAAATTTTTGAGCGAGCAGCTATGGAACGTCGCAGACTGAGACACCAACGAGCGGCGACCACTCATCATCCAAACTCAAATCCTGTCTTCCCGTGCTCTATCTGTGTAAAGCAGTGTAGACGACGCATCGGGCTTCACAGTCATCAACGGAGACATAGAGTCAATTTTTAAAAAAAAATGGAGACATCGTCATCCACATGGATGGTTGGTTGTTTTTGTTTTACGGCATATCAACGTTTTTCAGGTTATTTAATGCCGAATCTAGTTATTTTGAGGAACGATTATTTAATGGAGTATATTTGTTTTTTAAGTCGGATTCTATTTAACTCATAGTTAGGACCCTAACAGGGTCAGAGTGGACCTGGGAGCAATGGCAATTAAAGGGTGGTTCCACACTCCCCAAGGCCCGCAAGGTGGCGGCCTCACCATCAGATATAGTTTTAGGTCATATCCAGGACCCCAGATGGATGGACTATCATAACTAACTAGCTAGCTTGTCCAATCAAATAACGACACTTTGTTACTGCAATACGATCAGGGGAAAAAAAACGTTATCTAAATATCTATCCAGTTATGTGTGAACTTGAAATTCTGATCTGATGTTTGGTTTTCCGTCTTCCTTCTCCAGATACAGTGAGGATTGCATCGATGCCGAAAGCGACACAACGGAGAAAAGCTTTTCCTCTGACAACGCTGATTACGTCATGTACAAGGTATTCACATTTTAACATCGACATTTCTTTTTGCGTTAACATTTCTTTATTGACTACGTGTATGTCTATGCAGTAGAACCTCGGGATACGGTGGCCCTAGGATACGTTGTTTTTTAGTTTACGATGTGGAATACAATGTTTTTCAAGCCCCTAGTTACGGTATTTGCCCCGCCTTACAGTGTTATTTATAATGTTATTTGATTATATACATGTGTATTATATATTGTACTGTATTTTGTGTTGTAATTTTTGATATGTACTTTTTTTTAGCCTCCACCATACGGCGATTTCACCTTACGATTCCAACCCGCGAACAGATTAATGCCATATTCTGGGGTTCTACTATATATATATACATATATATATATATATATATATATATAACTTCTGATAAATATATTATTTTCACTTTGACTTTCCATGTCTCACTGACTTTAGCAAATAGGGTGCATACCTTTATAACTATTTGCTAATATTTTCACTCCTCTGATGAGATGGTAGACATCGAAACCCTATAGGTTAAGGAGATAAACTTTCTAAAACATTCTTTGTCTTGCTTAGAATAATAAAAATTCTTTGATATGAAACTCAACCACTTCATTTCATTTCAATGAGAGTTTTTTGAAATTCATTGAATTACAATTTAATATATATATATATATATATATATACACACACACACAGACATACATACATACATGTAGCCAGCATTGTATAATTGAAGAAACATATTTTCACATATATATATTACTAGCAAAAGTACCCGTCGTTGACTGGGTTCAAAAACAGCCTACAGAAAATGGACTCTGATTTATGAAAGTATGATAGGTTATCAAAAGGAAGGGTTGTAATGAGATAGCTTCGAATTTGGGGGTATCAAAACCAAAGCAAAATATGATGAAAGTAAACATAAAATAGATAAACCCCATAATTTGTTATACCATACCTGTTCACACTGAAACACTTATCACAATATTCTGTGGATCTATATTAAAAAACCTTGTTAAACTTTGTGACATATTTCCATTCTATGGAGGTCAAGCGCAAACGAACACCCCATAATTTTATTATACCATATTTCTTCAAACTGAAACATAATTATCAAAGTATACTTACGCAGATAGATATGAAAAGTCTTTATTAAAGTTTGTGCCTATTTCCATTCTATGGAGGCGAGGCGCGAACGCAGACCCTACAATTTTATTATACCATCCCTATTTAAGTTAAAACATACTTATCAAAGTATTATTATGTACATCTATATCAAAAACACTTGTAAACGTTTTTTTTTTACTTTTTAAATTTTTTATTTCCATACTTTGTGGACCAGGCGCGTATGCAGACCCCACAATTTTAATGAATCATCATTATGCCAGATCAAACATACCCATTCCTGTGTCTCGATACATCATTATATGTGATCAGTTTTCTATAATAGTCAACCATATAGGAGCCTATTCGTGACCAGACACAACACAGACGTTCAGGTTTATATTATATTATATATATATATGGAAATTTCTCCTTTTATATATACCAATCCTTTAATTTATGAAGCTCAATGTAATTACAGAGCATATAACAAATAAATGACAAAAGTCTATATTCCAAATTTTAAGATGTTCACCATCTTACCATTTATTAATGCTTTATTCTGGAGTTCTACTCTCTATATATATACGTATATGTATGTCTGTGAATATATATATATATATATATATATAAATTATTTACTATAATAATTTTTTCCTGAGTTTTTATTTTTAATTTAAAATTTTTTTTTTATTTCTCATTTGCTATTCCTAACGTTTTCGTATTTTCCGCAGGACACAAACGCAATGAACAACTTCATGACCTCCATCTACCAGAATAACAAAAAGACGGAAAAATCCAGCAACGTCATGGAAGTACCAAATGAAACAAACGTTTCAAAACCGACATTACCAACCTCCACGCCTTGCAAGCGGGTTTCGTCTCCGGCCCCATCTCCGACCCTGTCGGTCCCTTCTGCTCTCACTGGCATGTCTAGTTCCTCGAAGACACCATCCCATCCACCCAGCCCTCATCACAAACCGTCTCTCACCCCTTTGTCCACACCAGTCGCCTCTTCCACTCCTTACATAATGAACCACTCTCCCATACATATGGCTTCTAACAACAAAAAATCCAATACTAATCGTTCTTATTTGGCAGATGATGTAAATTTGACCAAAAACAAAATGGTGGATGGAAATCGACTGAAAGCTTACGATTCCAAAAGGTTCTCAGCTCATGATGTAACCCCAACTCAACCGAATGAGAGGAGAAAGAATGCGACATCAGACGTTGTCTCTGCCGTGAAGGCGTCCAAGGTTGGTATAATGTTCGGATTTCTATTACTTTGATCTTATAGTTTCGTATACATTCATGTCATGATTGTTGAGTTCCTTTGACCTCATCCCCCTACCGTCGATATCTCACTAATCGTAATTTTGCACGTGTCGCTTTCATGCAAATTATTATGATTGATAAGTATTGAAAATATTTGAGGATTTTGCTTCTGTTTCTGAATTTTTGAGATGAGGATTTGTTTTTTATATTATTTGGATTCTTTGGACTGCTGTTCTCATCTTGAATGTTATGGTTTATATAATCTCTAACCTTCACGTATGTCTTGTCGGATTCTGTAATCTTTTTGTCGAACCCTGGGAATCTTTCTATCGAACTTTGGGAATCTTTCTGTCAAACTCTGGGAATCTTTTTGTCAAACTCTGGGAATCTATCTGTTTAACACTACATTCAGATTCAAGTTTCTTAACAACAGCATCAGTGACAGTTGTTGCTGGTATGTATCGGACGACTTTTAGAAATTAACTTTGAAAATAACCTATCTCTGGCCAGGTCTTAATTTATCCATCTTTCTTAATTGATCCGTTTGCACTTAATGATCACAACTTGGATTTTTTAAAAATTTTACACAAACATTAGTCATGGTAAAAGTAAATTTTTCACTTGTGAAAGGGGGACCCCACATGCTCAGCTTGTTAATTCTTATCCTTCAGGTTAGAGACAAGTGGTGAATTCCAATTAAAAACAAAGCCACTAATACTGCTTATTTATTTTTTTAGGATGCAGATATTCCATCATCAAAAAGACCGAGATTGTCAGAACGTTCACGGCAAGAACAACCAGATAAAAATACACAAAGCAAAGGTAGGTTTTAAGATTAACTCTTAATAAAACTCTTTAGAGTAACTTTCAATTTGCATCTTAAAACGGTACACTTATATCCAGTCTATTGCTAAGGTCGTTGAACAAATGATTGGATCATTTTATCGCTCCAGAAAGCACCCAACTCCAGATACAAGCCTATATCTAAAATTTCAAGTGTGTAGACCCCAAATTGTCGAAGGAGTTTGGTAGGGTTGTCAACAGTCAAATTGTTGAACTTTGACCCCCTTAACAGCTTAATTTCTGGCCCAAAACCAATCACATAGATTTTCCCAAATCTCAGTACCCTGTATATCAAATTTCGAGTCTGTAGACTAAAAATTGACAGAGTTATTGCGTAGGGAAATGTACACAGACACGTTCACTTTTATAGATATATAGATTTGGCTTGTGTAAATTACATGATAAAATATTTGCTCTACTAATAAGAATTTTAGTATTGAACACTATCGGAAATATCTCTACTTTATTATTGAGTTTTAATTTATGTTATTTTTGTCTTTTTTTAGAGTTTGGATTTCAGATTTCAAGTACAACTTTTGCTGATGTTGGAGGTAATGAACAGTGTTTATTGGTACGTAATTATTTTACTTATTTCCATCTTTCTAGCTGCTTATATATATATCTGACTTTTTCTCCTTTGATCTTGAGCAAATGGTACAATGGGGAAAGCGGTGGCTGGTTACTTTTAATACATCTAAAACCAAACTTCTATCTTTACATCATCAACACTCTGATCCCTATCTGGCATCAATTGAAATGAATGGCTCTCGTCTTGGGGAGGCTCCATGTTTTAACAAACTTCTAGGCTTGACCTTTACTCCTGATCTGAAATGGAACACATGCATCAAATCCATTGCCAAGGCCACTGGAAAAATGGTAGGATCCTTCTACCGCTCTAGTAGATATCTCACTCCTGATGCAATTCTCTACCTATATAAAAGCCAGGTACGGCCAACGATGGAGTATTATTGCAACATCTTTTTTTTTTTTTTTTTTTTTTTTTTTTTATTCAATTTTCACTCCAAACAAGGCACAGTGCCACTTTGAAGCAGGGGGCTACTATTAGGGACTTAATTAGCTGGGTCATTATGAAGGGAGAAGAGTAGAAAGATGTTTGTTAACATTACACTTGAACTTCTGCATATCATTGCAGTTGGAAAAGCAGAATCCCGGAAGGGAGTTCCAAAGACCAGCAGTTCTGGGGAAGAAACTATTGGAGTAAAAGGCTTTCTTGCACCTAGGGATCTCTACTGTAAAGGGATGAGACCTAGTAGCTTGTCGGGTTTGTCGGGGGTAGTTACGTCGGGGAGGTACAAGTGTTTGCAGTTCGTCAGAGCATTCACCATTAAAGTATTTGTAGAACAGGCAGAGGGATGCCACAGTTTGTCGATGGGACAGAGGCTGAAGCCTAGATGACAGTTTAGGACCTATCAGGTTGGCGACTCTCTTTTGAACCCTGTCCAGGAGCGAGAGACAAGCAGCAGATGCACCAGCCCAGATGTGACAACAGTACTCCATACATGGGCGAATGGTTGCCTTATAGAGGTATAGGATACTGTCAGGCATAAGTAGTTTTCTAGCACGGTAGAGGGAGCCAACCTTCCTTGCAGCAGCCTTGGCAATGCTCTCAATGTATCTATTCCAGTTCATATTCCCTGTAAACGTTAGGCCGAGGAGTTTAAAAGAAGTACTTTCAGGCAATGTGTTCTTGGCCATTGCTATTGGTGGTAGAGAAGGTTTCTTGTAGTTATTGAAGGAAACAAGCTTAGTCTTAGCAGCATTGAATGTGACCGACCATTTTTGTCCCCATTCCACTACGGATTGGAGGTCATCCTCTAGTGTTTCTGCCATTTCCTTGGATATGTGTTCATTTGTTATAGAGAGTGGTGTCATCGGCAAATATACCCATCTCCAAAACAATTTTATCAGGGAGGTCATTTATGAATATCAGGAATAATAGAGGTCCAAGGATAGACTCCTGAGGTACTCCCGCATTTATGTCATATTGTTTGGATGTACGACCGTCGAGGACAACTTTGATTTTTCTATTACTTAAGGATTTAATTACTTTATGAATTCTTCCAGTGATTCCATATGATCTAATTTTCCTTAGGAGACCATCGTGCCATACCCTGTCAAAAGCCTTAGATATATCGAGGGCTACCGCTCTACCCTCCCCTGTTTTATCCAATGAACGGTATATACGTTCAGAAACTACAGTTAAGATATCTGCTGTTGAACGGGCTTGCCTGAATCCATATTGTTTGTCAGTCAGGAGTTTAGCAGCTGTTAGGTGCTGGACTAGGGCTTGATTAACTAAGGACTCAAATATTTTGGCGAAAAGCGGGAGGAGGCTAATGGGGCGATAATTTAGTGGGTCAGTTCTTTCACCAGAATTCTTGAAGACTGGTACTACAGAGGCAGTTTTCCAGCAGTCGGGAAAACAAGATTCGTTAAGGCATTTATTGTAAAGTTTGGAGAGAACTGGAGCAACCACGGCAGAGCATTTTTTTAATAGCACAGCCGGGATGAGATCTGGTCCACATGCTTTTGAGGTGTCTAGGTTTTTTATAATAGCATGTACCTGAGAAGGGGTGATTTTCAAATCGTCTAGTGTGGCGTCTGTTCGCAGAGGAAAATCAGGGAGTGAGTGGTGTACCGAGTTCAGTGTGGAGTTTGAGGCAAACCGACTGGCAAGCAGATTAGCCTTGTCAGTTGCCGTGCAAGCAACCTCATGATTGTTTGTTAATGGGGGAATAGTTGACTGCCCATTATTAACTACGCTTAACGATGCGCTTTCTGGTGGTTTCAGAGTAATCTGTCTTAGCTGTCTCTATCATTCTCTTACAATTATTTCTAGCTTCTATAAACTTCTGTTTGTTTGAGCTGGACTTATGTCAGTTGAATCTGCGGAACGCATGCTGCCTTTGACATATGGCAGCTGCACAAGCAGAAGTAAACCATTGGGGAGAGTGGGGCTTGCTATAGAATTTCCGTGCGGGAACATGTGTTTCAATAGCAGTTTTGAACCATTCAGTGGTCTCATTTGCACACTGTTTCGCTGGAAGAGTAAAGATATTTTGCCATGGGGCATCTCTGATGAGCTCCCTGATGGCTTCCCAATCAGCCTTTTTGTAATACCTCGTTGTTTTGAGTAGTGGGTCTTCAGTTTTAGGGCGAGAATTTAGGCTGATTTTTACCATTATCACAGCGTGATCAGCATTTCTGAGTGGGCTGTGGGCATTTGTTATACAGTCATTGGGAACCGTTGTCAGAAAGAGATCTAGAAGTGAGGCATGTTGATCGTGCTGGCCTGGGAAACGTGTTGGAAATGTAACCAACTGAGATAGGGAATGGGATAAAGAGAAGCTATGTGTTGCGCTACCAGCTACATCTGTGTGATTAGAGAATCCTAGCCAGTTACTGTGGTGGACATTGAAGTCACCAAATACATGTATTTGTGCGCTAGTATCGAGGGAGAGTGCTATATCTATGCTGTCTGAGACTTTGTTTATTAGGGTACAGTCTTGGTTTGAGGGAGAGCGGTAGAGAAAATACAAGTAGCTAATATTGTGTTGCATATTTAGTCTGAAGCACATAAAGGCCTGGTCCTCTGATTCTAGTTTTATTTCTCTAGTCAGGGGGAGGGTGTTACGAATATAGACTCCAAGTCCATGCATATGTCTGTCCGAATCCTTACGGTAGAGTGGGAGATAACTAGGCATGTTAAAGTGGTTAGAGGGAATGGAGGAGTGAAGGTTAGTTTCACTTAATGCTAAGATATCCGGGGTGTTTACAAGGAGAAATGACTCAACATCATCTAAGTTAGTTCTAAGCCCGCGGATATTAGTAAATGCAAGCCTCAAGGGAGGAGGCAGGAGATGCTAGAAAGACCTTATTATGCCTTGACAGAGTTTAAAACAGACTTCGTAATCTAGTGGTGGATGCCCTTTTCTCTTTTAAACGTTTTATTTGTAACACAACTTGTTCCCAGGTAACATCGGACCTGTACAACTAAATATAATAAGATATTTTTTTTTTTTTTTTGTTATTTTCATCTTTCTAGGATATATGCAAAATTCTGGTCCACATGAAACATCCAGAGATCCATCGTCAGCTGGGTGTCACTCCTCCACGAGGTCTTTTACTCCATGGACCTCCAGGCTGCGGAAAGACGTTACTGGCTAATGCCATTGCAGGGGTAAAAAAAAAAAATCACAATCTTTGTTTTTTAAATTTTTTTAACAGGCAGGAACATTTCCAGCGATCACCACTTTGAAACATCTCTGCCTTATTAAAAACGCGTAGGAACACGACGTTGTGAATGTGACCACACGCATGCATAAAAGCAAAGGAACTATGTTTACACTCCGTCGCGCTCGAATACGGTGATCAGTCCCGAAGAAGCAGGCAGGCACTATAAAGACATTTACCTGCCAATACCAGACCACTTTCTCTCCAAATTTTCAAGTGCAACACGTCATCATGAGACATTAATACACCCAGCATGGTTTTATGTGGGTCGCAAATTTGGAGTCGGCTTTCAGCTGTCATGTTTGCTGAATCTTCTAGATAGTTTTTATTTTTCGATAATTGTTGAGCATTTGTGCATTTTAGATCTGGAGGACACTTTTTTTCTTGACTGGATAGAGGTCCTAATAGCGAGTTACTATCCAGTCATGGCTGATGGAACAAGAACATGCTACCCCTATGAAGTAAATAAAGGGTTCCACTTGAAATTATGTCCAAATTCCTGAGTTCGCCAGAAACATTCCCGAGTTTGACAAGATACACCTAAAGAAGGTCGGAGGTTACATCGACTGAAACGTGAAAATCACACTCAAGATGAATCTAAATAATACGAGCTGATTTTATGTTCTCTCCTTCTGCAAACCAGGTGCTTTGCCTGGGTTGATCTGGTCAATATAAGATCTTTTTCTTTTCTTGTCGACAAATCATCCAATTCCATGATCTTTTTGTGGCCATCAATGACAGATTCATCTACTTCTGAAGAATTGATCTATGAAATGTTTATGCCATTGTTTCATAATATCTAACCAGTACTCCTGATCAGTGCTGAAGAATCCTTTGATTTACGACAACAGAAGCAGAGAGGACGGACCAAACACCGACCTTTTTTTTTTTTTTTTTTTTTTTTTTTACACAGTGATCACCACTTATAAAGGCCCGGAAGCCACTCAGGGATAAGGGTTATTGCAAGTACATTACGTTAGTGAGGAGATTTGCTGAAATGTTTACTTAAGGGGGCGGTTCATTAGGAATTTGTTAACATTGGACTTGAAGACATCCAAGTTGTAGTCCGGAGGGAAGCAGGCAGACGGAACAGAGTTCCACAGGCGTGCAGTTCTAAGAAAGAAGCTTTGTTCATGGAATCTGCGTTTTGATTTAGGCACAGATATAGAGTGGGGGAAATCTATAAGGTGGCCAGAAAGTGGGTGCTCATTTTAAGTTAAATTTACATGGAAACTGATCAACTACTTTTCGAAAAACTAATTTCTTCATATCATGAAAATCATTTTTTTGCGACGGAAACGGTTTTAAGATTCGGTTTTAGCACACCTAAATCTACAAAAAAATTATTTTCTTATATATGGACGTGAGACGGGCCTTAATTTAAAATAATACCAGCGTGTATTCAATTGAAATTTCTAAGTCCAAACAAGAGGGGACGTAGGTATAGGTAGATGAGAATCCTATAGACCAAGTCAAGTCAACGTGTATTCAATTGAAAATTTCTAAGTCCAAACAAGAGGGGACGTTGGTATAGGTAGATGAGAATCCTACAGACCAAGTCATCTCAACGTGTATTCAATTGAAAATTTCTAAGTCCAAACAAGAGGGGACGTAGGTTTAGGTAAATGAGAATCCTATAGACCAAGTCAAGTCAACGTGTATTCAATTGAAAATTTCTAAGTCCAAACAAGAGGGGACGTAGGTTTAGGTAAATGAGAATCCTATAGACCAAGTCAAGTCAACGTGTATTCAATTGAAAATTTCTAAGTCCAAACAAGAGGGGATGTTGGTATAGGTAAATGAGAATCCTATAGACCAAGTCAAGTCAACGTGTATTCAATTGAAAATTTCTAAGTCCAAACAAGAGGGGACGTTGGTATAGGTAAATGAGAATCCTATAGACCAAGGCAAGTCAACGTGCATTCAATTGAAAATTTCTAAGTCCAAACAAGAGGGGACGTTGGTATAGGTAAATGAGAATCCTATAGACCAAGGCAAGTCAACGTGTATTCAATTGAAAATTTCTAAGTCCAAACAAGAGGGGACGTTGGTATAGGTAAATGAGAATCCTATAGACCAAGGCAAGTCAACGTGCATTCAATTGAAAATTTCTAAGTCCAAACAAGAGGGAACGTAGGTATAGGTAAATGAGAATCCTATAGACCAAGGCAAGTCAACGTGTATTCAATTGAAAATTTCTAAGTCCAAACAAGAGGGGACGTTGGTATAGGTAAATGAGAATCCTATAGACCAAGTCAAGTCAACGTGTATTCAATTGAAAATTTCTAAGTCCAAACAAGAGGGGACGTTGGTATAGGTAAATGAGAATCCTATAGACCAAGGCAAGTCAACGTGTATTCAATTGAAAATTTCTAAGTCCAAACAAGAGGGGACGTTGGTATAGGTAAATGAGAATCCTATAGACCAATGCAAGTCAACGTGTATTCAATTGAAAATTTCTAAGTCCAAACAAGAGGGGACGTTGGTATAGGTAAATGAGAATCCTATAGACCAAGTCAAGTCAACGTGTATTCAATTGAAAATTTCTAAGTCCAAACAAGAGGGGACGTAGGTATAGGTAAATGAGAATCCTATAGACCAAGTCATCTCAACGTGTATTCAATTGAAAATTTCTAAGTCCAAACAAGAGGGAATGTAGGTATAGGTAAATGAGAATCCTATAGACCAAGTCATCTCAACGGGTATTCAATTGAAAATTTCTAAGTCCAAACAAGAGGGGACGTTGGTATAGGTAGGTGAGAATCCTATAGACCAAGGCAAGTCAACGTGCATTCAATTGAAAATTTCTAAGTCCAAACAAGAGGGGACGTTGGTATAGGTAAATGAGAATCCTATAGACCAAGTCAAGTCAACGTGTATTCAATTGAAAATTTCTAAGTCCAAACAAGAGGGGACGTTGGTATAGGTAAATGAGAATCCTATAGACCAAGTCAAGTCAACGTGTATTCAATTGAAAATTTCTAAGTCCAAACAAGAGGGGACGTTGGTATAGGTAAATGAGAATCCTATAGACCAAGGCAAGTCAACGTGCATTCAATTGAAAATTTCTAAGTCTAAACAAGAGGGGACGTAGGTATAGGTAAATGAGAATCCTATAGACCAAGTCAAGTCAACGTGTATTCAATTGAAAATTTCTAAGTCCAAACAAGAGGGGACGTAGGTATAGGTAAATGAGAATCCTATAGACCAAGTCATCTCAACGTGTATTCAATTGAAAATTTCTAAGTCCAAACAAGAGGGAATGTAGGTATAGGTAAATGAGAATCCTATAGACCAAGTCATATCAACGTGTATTCAATTGAAAATGTCTAAGTCCAAACAGGAGGGGACGTTGGTATAGGTAGGTGAGAATCCTATAGACCAAGTCAAGTCAACGTGTATTCAATTGAAAATTTCTAAGTCCAAACAAGAGGGGACGTAGGTATAGGTAGATGAGAATCCTACAGACCAAGTCATCTCAACGTGTATTCAATTGAAAATTTCTAAGTCCAAACAAGAGGGGACGTAGGTATAGGTAAATGAGAATCCTATAGACCAAGGCAAGTCAACGTGTATTCAATTGAAAATTTCTAAGTCCAAACAAGAGGGAACGTAGGTATAGGTAAATGAGAATCCTATAGACCAAGTCATATCAACGTGTATTCAATTGAAAATGTCTAAGTCCAAACAAGAGGGAACGTAGGTATAGGTAAATGAGAATCCTATAGACCAAGTCAAGTCAACGTGTATTCAATTGAAAATGTCTAAGTCCAAACAAGAGGGGACGTTGGTATAGGTAAATGAGAATCCTATAGACCAAGGCAAGTCAACGTGTATTCAATTGAAAATTTCTAAGTCCAAACAAGAGGGGACGTTGGTATAGGTAAATGAGAATCCTATAGACCAAGGCAAGTCAACGTGTATTCAATTGAAAATTTCTAAGTCCAAACAAGAGGGGACGTTGGTATAGGTAAATGAGAATCCTATAGACCAAGGCAAGTCAACGTGTATTCAATTGAAAATTTCTAAGTCCAAACAAGAGGGGACGTTGGTATAGGTAAATGAGAATCCTATAGACCAAGTCAAGTCAACGTGTATTCAATTGAAAATTTCTAAGTCCAAACAAGAGGGAACGTAGGTATAGGTAAATGAGAATCCTATAGACCAAGGTAAGTCAACGTGTATTCAATTGAAAATTTCTAAGTCCAAACAAGAGGGGACGTAGGTATAGGTAAATGAGAATCCTATAGACCAAGTCAAGTCAACGTGTATTCAATTGAAAATTTCTAAGTCCAAACAAGAGGGAACGTAGGTATAGGTAAATGAGAATCCTATAGACCAAGTCAAGTCAACGTGTATTCAATTGAAAATTTCTAAGTCCAAACAAGAGGGGACGTAGGTATAGGTAAATGAGAATCCTATAGACCAAGTCAAGTCAACGTGTATTCAATTGAAAATTTCTAAGTCCAAACAAGAGGGAACGTAGGTATAGGTAAATGAGAATCCTATTGACCAAGTCAAGTCAACGTGTATTCAATTGAAAATTTCTAAGTCCAAACAAGAAGGGACGTTGGTATAGGTAAATGAGAATCCTATAGACCAAGTCAAGTCAACGTGTATTCAATTGAAAATTTCTAAGTCCAAACAAGAGGGAACGTTGGTATAGGTAAATGAGAATCCTATAGACCAAGTCAAGTCAACGTGTATTCAATTGAAAATTTCTAAGTCCAAACAAGAGGGAACGTTGGTATAGGTAAATGAGAATCCTATAGACCAAGTCAAGTCAACGTGTATTCAATTGAAAATTTCTAAGTCCAAACAAGAGGGAACGTTGGTATAGGTAAATGAGAATCCTATAGACCAAGTCAAGTCAACGTGTATTCAATTGAAAATTTCTAAGTCCAAACAAGAAGGGACGTTGGTATAGGTAAATGAGAATCCTATAGACCAAGTCAAGTCAACGTGTATTCAATTGAAAATTTCTAAGTCCAAACAAGAGGGAACGTTGGTATAGGTAAATGAGAATCCTATAGACCAAGTCAAGTCAACGTGTATTCAATTGAAAATTTCTAAGTCCAAACAAGAGGGGACGTAGGTTTAGGTAAATGAGAATCCTATAGACCAAGTCAAGTCAACGTGTATTCAATTGAAAATTTCTAAGTCCAAACAAGAGGGAACGTTGGTATAGGTAAATGAGAATCCTATAGACCAAGTCAAGTCAACGTGTATTCAATTGAAAATTTCTAAGTCCAAACAAGAGGGAACGTTGGTATAGGTAAATGAGAATCCTATAGACCAAGTCAAGTCAACGTGTATTCAATTGAAAATTTCTAAGTCCAAACAAGAGGGAACGTTGGTATAGGTAAATGAGAATCCTATAGACCAAGTCAAGTCAACGTGTATTCAATTGAAAATTTCTAAGTCCAAACAAGAAGGGACGTTGGTATAGGTAAATGAGAATCCTATAGACCAAGTCAAGTCAACGTGTATTCAATTGAAAATTTCTAAGTCCAAACAAGAGGGAACGTTGGTATAGGTAAATGAGAATCCTATAGACCAAGTCAAGTCAACGTGTATTCAATTGAAAATTTCTAAGTCCAAACAAGAGGGAACGTTGGTATAGGTAAATGAGAATCCTATAGACCAAGTCAAGTCAACGTGTATTCAATTGAAAATTTCTAAGTCCAAACAAGAGGGGACGTAGGTATAGGTAAATGAGAATCCTATAGACCAAGTCAAGTCAACGTGTATTCAATTGAAAATTTCTAAGTCCAAACAAGAGGGAACGTTGGTATAGGTAAATGAGAATCCTATAGACCAAGTCAAGTCAACGTGTATTCAATTGAAAATTTCTAAGTCCAAACAAGAAGGGACGTTGGTATAGGTAAATGAGAATCCTATAGACCAAGTCAAGTCAACGTGTATTCAATTGAAAATTTCTAAGTCCAAACAAGAGGGAACGTTGGTATAGGTAAATGAGAATCCTATAGACCAAGTCAAGTCAACGTGTATTCAATTGAAAATTTCTAAGTCCAAACAAGAGGGAACGTTGGTATAGGTAAATGAGAATCCTATAGACCAAGTCAAGTCAACGTGTATTCAATTGAAAATTTCTAAGTCCAAACAAGAGGGGACGTAGGTATAGGTAAATGAGAATCCTATAGACCAAGTCATCTCAACGTGTATTCAATTGAAAATTTCTAAGTCCAAACAAGAGGGAACGTTGGTATAGGTAAATGAGAATCCTATAGACCAAGTCAAGTCAACGTGTATTCAATTGAAAATTTCTAAGTCTAAACAAGAGGGGACGTAGGTATAGGTAAATGAGAATCCTATAGACCAAGGTAAGTCAACGTGTATTCAATTGAAAATTTCTAAGTCTAAACAAGAGGGAACGTTGGTATAGGTAAATGAGAATCCTATAGACCAAGTCAAGTCAACGTGTATTCAATTGAAAATTTCTAAGTCCAAACAAGAAGGGACGTAGGTATAGGTAAATGAGAATCCTATAGACCAAGGTAAGTCAACGTGTATTCAATTGAAAATTTCTAAGTCCAAACAAGAAGGGACGTTGGTATAGGTAAATGAGAATCCTATAGACCAAGTCAAGTCAACGTGTATTCAATTGAAAATTTCTAAGTCCAAACAAGAGGGAACGTTGGTATAGGTAAATGAGAATCCTATAGACCAAGTCAAGTCAACGTGTATTCAATTGAAAATTTCTAAGTCCAAACAAGAAGGGACGTTGGTATAGGTAAATAAGAATCCTATAGACCAAGTCAAGTCAACGTGTATTCAATTGAAAATTTCTAAGTCCAAACAAGAGGGAACGTTGGTATAGGTAAATGAGAATCCTATAGACCAAGTCATCTCAACGTGTATTCAATTGAAAATTTCTAAGTCCAAACAAGAGGGAACGTTGGTATAGGTAAATGAGAATCCTATAGACCAAGTCAAGTCAACGTGTATTCAATTGAAAATTTCTAAGTCTAAACAAGAGGGGACGTAGGTATAGGTAAATGAGAATCCTATAGACCAAGGTAAGTCAACGTGTATTCAATTGAAAATTTCTAAGTCCAAACAAGAGGGGACGTAGGTATAGGTAAATGAGAATCCTATAGACCAAGGTAAGTCAACGTGTATTCAATTGAAAATTTCTAAGTCCAAACAAGAGGGGATGTGGATATAGGTAAATGAGAATCCTATAGACCAAGTCAAGTCAACGTGTATTCAATTGAAAATTTCTAAGTCCAAACAAGAGGGAACGTAGGTATAGGTAAATGAGAATCCTATAGACCAAGTCAAGTCAACGTGTATTCAATTGAAAATTTCTAAGTCCAAACAAGAGGGGACGTAGGTATAGGTAAATGAGAATCCTATAGACCAAGTCAAGTCAACGTGTATTCAATTGAAAATTTCTAAGTCCAAACAAGAGGGAACGTAGGTATAGGTAAATGAGAATCCTATTGACCAAGTCAAGTCAACGTGTATTCAATTGAAAATTTCTAAGTCCAAACAAGAAGGGACGTTGGTATAGGTAAATGAGAATCCTATAGACCAAGTCAAGTCAACGTGTATTCAATTGAAAATTTCTAAGTCCAAACAAGAGGGAACGTTGGTATAGGTAAATGAGAATCCTATAGACCAAGTCAAGTCAACGTGTATTCAATTGAAAATTTCTAAGTCCAAACAAGAGGGAACGTTGGTATAGGTAAATGAGAATCCTATAGACCAAGTCAAGTCAACGTGTATTCAATTGAAAATTTCTAAGTCCAAACAAGAGGGAACGTTGGTATAGGTAAATGAGAATCCTATAGACCAAGTCAAGTCAACGTGTATTCAATTGAAAATTTCTAAGTCCAAACAAGAAGGGACGTTGGTATAGGTAAATGAGAATCCTATAGACCAAGTCAAGTCAACGTGTATTCAATTGAAAATTTCTAAGTCCAAACAAGAGGGAACGTTGGTATAGGTAAATGAGAATCCTATAGACCAAGTCAAGTCAACGTGTATTCAATTGAAAATTTCTAAGTCCAAACAAGAGGGGACGTAGGTTTAGGTAAATGAGAATCCTATAGACCAAGTCAAGTCAACGTGTATTCAATTGAAAATTTCTAAGTCCAAACAAGAGGGAACGTTGGTATAGGTAAATGAGAATCCTATAGACCAAGTCAAGTCAACGTGTATTCAATTGAAAATTTCTAAGTCCAAACAAGAGGGAACGTTGGTATAGGTAAATGAGAATCCTATAGACCAAGTCAAGTCAACGTGTATTCAATTGAAAATTTCTAAGTCCAAACAAGAGGGAACGTTGGTATAGGTAAATGAGAATCCTATAGACCAAGTCAAGTCAACGTGTATTCAATTGAAAATTTCTAAGTCCAAACAAGAAAGGACGTTGGTATAGGTAAATGAGAATCCTATAGACCAAGTCAAGTCAACGTGTATTCAATTGAAAATTTCTAAGTCCAAACAAGAGGGAACGTTGGTATAGGTAAATGAGAATCCTATAGACCAAGTCAAGTCAACGTGTATTCAATTGAAAATTTCTAAGTCCAAACAAGAGGGAACGTTGGTATAGGTAAATGAGAATCCTATAGACCAAGTCAAGTCAACGTGTATTCAATTGAAAATTTCTAAGTCCAAACAAGAGGGGACGTAGGTATAGGTAAATGAGAATCCTATAGACCAAGTCAAGTCAACGTGTATTCAATTGAAAATTTCTAAGTCCAAACAAGAGGGAACGTTGGTATAGGTAAATGAGAATCCTATAGACCAAGTCAAGTCAACGTGTATTCAATTGAAAATTTCTAAGTCCAAACAAGAAGGGACGTTGGTATAGGTAAATGAGAATCCTATAGACCAAGTCAAGTCAACGTGTATTCAATTGAAAATTTCTAAGTCCAAACAAGAGGGAACGTTGGTATAGGTAAATGAGAATCCTATAGACCAAGTCAAGTCAACGTGTATTCAATTGAAAATTTCTAAGTCCAAACAAGAGGGAACGTTGGTATAGGTAAATGAGAATCCTATAGACCAAGTCAAGTCAACGTGTATTCAATTGAAAATTTCTAAGTCCAAACAAGAGGGAACGTTGGTATAGGTAAATGAGAATCCTATAGACCAAGTCAAGTCAACGTGTATTCAATTGAAAATTTCTAAGTCCAAACAAGAAGGGACGTAGGTATAGGTAAATGAGAATCCTATAGACCAAGGTAAGTCAACGTGTATTCAATTGAAAATTTCTAAGTCCAAACAAGAAGGGACGTTGGTATAGGTAAATGAGAATCCTATAGACCAAGTCAAGTCAACGTGTATTCAATTGAAAATTTCTAAGTCCAAACAAGAGGGAACGTTGGTATAGGTAAATGAGAATCCTATAGACCAAGTCAAGTCAACGTGTATTCAATTGAAAATTTCTAAGTCCAAACAAGAAGGGACGTTGGTATAGGTAAATGAGAATCCTATAGACCAAGTCAAGTCAACGTGTATTCAATTGAAAATTTCTAAGTCCAAACAAGAGGGAACGTTGGTATAGGTAAATTAGAATCCTATAGACCAAGTCATCTCAACGTGTATTCAATTGAAAATTTCTAAGTCCAAACAAGAGGGAACGTTGGTATAGGTAAATGAGAATCCTATAGACCAAGTCAAGTCAACGTGTATTCAATTGAAAATTTCTAAGTCTAAACAAGAGGGGACGTAGGTATAGGTAAATGAGAATCCTATAGACCAAGGTAAGTCAACGTGTATTCAATTGAAAATTTCTAAGTCCAAACAAGAGGGGACGTAGGTATAGGTAAATGAGAATCCTATAGACCAAGGTAAGTCAACGTGTATTCAATTGAAAATTTCTAAGTCCAAACAAGAGGGGATGTGGATATAGGTAAATGAGAATCCTATAGACCAAGTCAAGTCAACGTGTATTCAATTGAAAATTTCTAAGTCCAAACAAGAGGGAACGTAGGTATAGGTAAATGAGAATCCTATAGACCAAGGTAAGTCAACGTGTATTCAATTGAAAATTTCTAAGTCCAAACAAGAAGGGACGTTGGTATAGGTAAATGAGAATCCTATAGACCAAGTCAAGTCAACGTGTATTCAATTGAAAATTTCTAAGTCCAAACAAGAGGGAACGTAGGTATAGGTAAATGAGAATCCTATAGACCAAGGTAAGTCAACGTGTATTCAATTGAAAATTTCTAAGTCCAAACAAGAAGGGACGTTGGTATAGGTAAATGAGAATCCTATAGACCAAGTCAAGTCAACGTGTATTCAATTGAAAATTTCTAAGTCCAAACAAGAAGGGACGTTGGTATAGGTAAATGAGAATCCTATAGACCAAGTCAAGTCAACGTGTATTCAATTGAAAATTTCTAAGTCCAAACAAGAGGGAACGTTGGTATAGGTAAATGAGAATCCTATAGACCAAGTCAAGTCAACGTGTATTCAATTGAAAATTTCTAAGTCTAAACAAGAGGGGACGTAGGTATAGGTAAATGAGAATCCTATAGACCAAGTCAAGTCAACGTGTATTCAATTGAAAATTTCTAAGTCCAAACAAGAGGGAACGTTGGTATAGGTAAATGAGAATCCTATAGACCAAGTCAAGTCAACGTGTATTCAATTGAAAATTTCTAAGTCCAAACAAGAGGGAACGTTGGTATAGGTAAATGAGAATCCTATAGACCAAGTCAAGTCAACGTGTATTCAATTGAAAATTTCTAAGTCTAAACAAGAGGGGACGTAGGTATAGGTAAATGAGAATCCTATAGACCAAGGTAAGTCAACGTGTATTCAATTGAAAATTTCTAAGTCCAAACAAGAGGGGACGTAGGTATAGGTAAATGAGAATCCTATAGACCAAGGTAAGTCAACGTGTATTCAATTGAAAATTTCTAAGTCCAAACAAGAGGGGATGTGGATATAGGTAAATGAGAATCCTATAGACCAAGTCAAGTCAACGTGTATTCAATTGAAAATTTCTAAGTCCAAACAAGAGGGAACGTAGGTATAGGTAAATGAGAATCCTATAGACCAAGGTAAGTCAACGTGTATTCAATTGAAAATTTCTAAGTCCAAACAAGAGGGGACGTAGGTATAGGTAAATGAGAATCCTATAGACCAAGTCAAGTCAACGTGTATTCAATTGAAAATTTCTAAGTCTAAACAAGAGGGAACGTAGGTATAGGTAAATGAGAATCCTATAGACCAAGGTAAGTCAACGTGTATTCAATTGAAAATTTCTAAGTCCAAACAAGAGGGGACGTAGGTATAGGTAAATGAGAATCCTATAGACCAAGTCAAGTCAACGTGTATTCAATTGAAAATTTCTAAGTCCAAACAAGAGGGGACGTAGGTATAGGTAAATGAGAATCCTATAGACCAAGGTAAGTCAACGTGTATTCAATTGAAAATTTCTAAGTCCAAACAAGAAGGGACGTTGGTATAGGTAAATGAGAATCCTATAGACCAAGTCAAGTCAACGTGTATTCAATTGAAAATTTCTAAGTCCAAACAAGAGGGAACGTTGGTATAGGTAAATGAGAATCCTATAGACCAAGTCAAGTCAACGTGTATTCAATTGAAAATTTCTAAGTCCAAACAAGAAGGGACGTTGGTATAGGTAAATGAGAATCCTATAGACCAAGTCAAGTCAACGTGTATTCAATTGAAAATTTCTAAGTCCAAACAAGAGGGAACGTTGGTATAGGTAAATGAGAATCCTATAGACCAAGTCAAGTCAACGTGTATTCAATTGAAAATTTCTAAGTCTAAACAAGAGGGGACGTAGGTATAGGTAAATGAGAATCCTATAGACCAAGGTAAGTCAACGTGTATTCAATTGAAAATTTCTAAGTCCAAACAAGAGGGGACGTAGGTATAGGTAAATGAGAATCCTATAGACCAAGGTAAGTCAACGTGTATTCAATTGAAAATTTCTAAGTCCAAACAAGAGGGGACGTAGGTATAGGTAAATGAGAATCCTATAGACCAAGTCAAGTCAACGTGTATTCAATTGAAAATTTCTAAGTCCAAACAAGAGGGGACGTAGGTATAGGTAAATGAGAATCCTATAGACCAAGTCAAGTCAACGTGTATTCAATTGAAAATTTCTAAGTCCAAACAAGAGGGAACGTAGGTATAGGTAAATGAGAATCCTATAGACCAAGTCAAGTCAACGTGTATTCAATTGAAAATTTCTAAGTCCAAACAAGAAGGGACGTTGGTATAGGTAAATGAGAATCCTATAGACCAAGTCAAGTCAACGTGTATTCAATTGAAAATTTCTAAGTCCAAACAAGAGGGAACGTAGGTATAGGTAAATGAGAATCCTATTGACCAAGTCAAGTCAACGTGTATTCAATTGAAAATTTCTAAGTCCAAACAAGAAGGGACGTTGGTATAGGTAAATGAGAATCCTATAGACCAAGTCAAGTCAACGTGTATTCAATTGAAAATTTCTAAGTCCAAACAAGAGGGAACGTTGGTATAGGTAAATGAGAATCCTATAGACCAAGTCAAGTCAACGTGTATTCAATTGAAAATTTCTAAGTCCAAACAAGAGGGAACGTTGGTATAGGTAAATGAGAATCCTATAGACCAAGTCAAGTCAACGTGTATTCAATTGAAAATTTCTAAGTCCAAACAAGAGGGAACGTTGGTATAGGTAAATGAGAATCCTATAGACCAAGTCAAGTCAACGTGTATTCAATTGAAAATTTCTAAGTCCAAACAAGAAGGGACGTTGGTATAGGTAAATGAGAATCCTATAGACCAAGTCAAGTCAACGTGTATTCAATTGAAAATTTCTAAGTCCAAACAAGAGGGAACGTTGGTATAGGTAAATGAGAATCCTATAGACCAAGTCAAGTCAACGTGTATTCAATTGAAAATTTCTAAGTCCAAACAAGAGGGGACGTAGGTTTAGGTAAATGAGAATCCTATAGACCAAGTCAAGTCAACGTGTATTCAATTGAAAATTTCTAAGTCCAAACAAGAGGGAACGTTGGTATAGGTAAATGAGAATCCTATAGACCAAGTCAAGTCAACGTGTATTCAATTGAAAATTTCTAAGTCCAAACAAGAGGGAACGTTGGTATAGGTAAATGAGAATCCTATAGACCAAGTCAAGTCAACGTGTATTCAATTGAAAATTTCTAAGTCCAAACAAGAGGGAACGTTGGTATAGGTAAATGAGAATCCTATAGACCAAGTCAAGTCAACGTGTATTCAATTGAAAATTTCTAAGTCCAAACAAGAAGGGACGTTGGTATAGGTAAATGAGAATCCTATAGACCAAGTCAAGTCAACGTGTATTCAATTGAAAATTTCTAAGTCCAAACAAGAGGGAACGTTGGTATAGGTAAATGAGAATCCTATAGACCAAGTCAAGTCAACGTGTATTCAATTGAAAATTTCTAAGTCCAAACAAGAGGGAACGTTGGTATAGGTAAATGAGAATCCTATAGACCAAGTCAAGTCAACGTGTATTCAATTGAAAATTTCTAAGTCCAAACAAGAGGGAACGTTGGTATAGGTAAATGAGAATCCTATAGACCAAGTCAAGTCAACGTGTATTCAATTGAAAATTTCTAAGTCCAAACAAGAGGGAACGTTGGTATAGGTAAATGAGAATCCTATAGACCAAGTCAAGTCAACGTGTATTCAATTGAAAATTTCTAAGTCCAAACAAGAAGGGACGTAGGTATAGGTAAATGAGAATCCTATAGACCAAGTCAAGTCAACGTGTATTCAATTGAAAATTTCTAAGTCCAAACAAGAGGGAACGTTGGTATAGGTAAATGAGAATCCTATAGACCAAGTCAAGTCAACGTGTATTCAATTGAAAATTTCTAAGTCCAAACAAGAGGGAACGTTGGTATAGGTAAATGAGAATCCTATAGACCAAGTCAAGTCAACGTGTATTCAATTGAAAATTTCTAAGTCCAAACAAGAGGGGACGTAGGTTTAGGTAAATGAGAATCCTATAGACCAAGTCAAGTCAACGTGTATTCAATTGAAAATTTCTAAGTCCAAACAAGAGGGAACGTTGGTATAGGTAAATGAGAATCCTATAGACCAAGTCAAGTCAACGTGTATTCAATTGAAAATTTCTAAGTCCAAACAAGAGGGAACGTTGGTATAGGTAAATGAGAATCCTATAGACCAAGTCAAGTCAACGTGTATTCAATTGAAAATTTCTAAGTCCAAACAAGAGGGAACGTTGGTATAGGTAAATGAGAATCCTATAGACCAAGTCAAGTCAACGTGTATTCAATTGAAAATTTCTAAGTCCAAACAAGAAGGGACGTTGGTATAGGTAAATGAGAATCCTATAGACCAAGTCAAGTCAACGTGTATTCAATTGAAAATTTCTAAGTCCAAACAAGAGGGAACGTTGGTATAGGTAAATGAGAATCCTATAGACCAAGTCAAGTCAACGTGTATTCAATTGAAAATTTCTAAGTCCAAACAAGAGGGAACGTTGGTATAGGTAAATGAGAATCCTATAGACCAAGTCAAGTCAACGTGTATTCAATTGAAAATTTCTAAGTCCAAACAAGAGGGAACGTTGGTATAGGTAAATGAGAATCCTATAGACCAAGTCAAGTCAACGTGTATTCAATTGAAAATTTCTAAGTCCAAACAAGAGGGAACGTTGGTATAGGTAAATGAGAATCCTATAGACCAAGTCAAGTCAACGTGTATTCAATTGAAAATTTCTAAGTCCAAACAAGAAGGGACGTAGGTATAGGTAAATGAGAATCCTATAGACCAAGTCAAGTCAACGTGTATTCAATTGAAAATTTCTAAGTCCAAACAAGAGGGAACGTTGGTATAGGTAAATGAGAATCCTATAGACCAAGTCAAGTCAACGTGTATTCAATTGAAAATTTCTAAGTCCAAACAAGAGGGAACGTTGGTATAGGTAAATGAGAATCCTATAGACCAAGTCAAGTCAACGTGTATTCAATTGAAAATTTCTAAGTCCAAACAAGAGGGGACGTAGGTATAGGTAAATGAGAATCCTATAGACCAAGTCAAGTCAACGTGTATTCAATTGAAAATTTCTAAGTCCAAACAAGAGGGAACGTTGGTATAGGTAAATGAGAATCCTATAGACCAAGTCAAGTCAACGTGTATTCAATTGAAAATTTCTAAGTCCAAACAAGAAGGGACGTTGGTATAGGTAAATGAGAATCCTATAGACCAAGTCAAGTCAACGTGTATTCAATTGAAAATTTCTAAGTCCAAACAAGAGGGAACGTTGGTATAGGTAAATGAGAATCCTATAGACCAAGTCAAGTCAACGTGTATTCAATTGAAAATTTCTAAGTCCAAACAAGAGGGAACGTTGGTATAGGTAAATGAGAATCCTATAGACCAAGTCAAGTCAACGTGTATTCAATTGAAAATTTCTAAGTCCAAACAAGAGGGAACGTTGGTATAGGTAAATGAGAATCCTATAGACCAAGTCAAGTCAACGTGTATTCAATTGAAAATTTCTAAGTCCAAACAAGAAGGGACGTAGGTATAGGTAAATGAGAATCCTATAGACCAAGGTAAGTCAACGTGTATTCAATTGAAAATTTCTAAGTCCAAACAAGAAGGGACGTTGGTATAGGTAAATGAGAATCCTATAGACCAAGTCAAGTCAACGTGTATTCAATTGAAAATTTCTAAGTCCAAACAAGAGGGAACGTTGGTATAGGTAAATGAGAATCCTATAGACCAAGTCAAGTCAACGTGTATTCAATTGAAAATTTCTAAGTCCAAACAAGAAGGGACGTTGGTATAGGTAAATGAGAATCCTATAGACCAAGTCAAGTCAACGTGTATTCAATTGAAAATTTCTAAGTCCAAACAAGAGGGAACGTTGGTATAGGTAAATGAGAATCCTATAGACCAAGTCATCTCAACGTGTATTCAATTGAAAATTTCTAAGTCCAAACAAGAGGGAACGTTGGTATAGGTAAATGAGAATCCTATAGACCAAGTCAAGTCAACGTGTATTCAATTGAAAATTTCTAAGTCTAAACAAGAGGGGACGTAGGTATAGGTAAATGAGAATCCTATAGACCAAGGTAAGTCAACGTGTATTCAATTGAAAATTTCTAAGTCCAAACAAGAGGGGACGTAGGTATAGGTAAATGAGAATCCTATAGACCAAGGTAAGTCAACGTGTATTCAATTGAAAATTTCTAAGTCCAAACAAGAGGGGATGTGGATATAGGTAAATGAGAATCCTATAGACCAAGTCAAGTCAACGTGTATTCAATTGAAAATTTCTAAGTCCAAACAAGAGGGAACGTAGGTATAGGTAAATGAGAATCCTATAGACCAAGGTAAGTCAACGTGTATTCAATTGAAAATTTCTAAGTCCAAACAAGAAGGGACGTTGGTATAGGTAAATGAGAATCCTATAGACCAAGTCAAGTCAACGTGTATTCAATTGAAAATTTCTAAGTCCAAACAAGAGGGAACGTAGGTATAGGTAAATGAGAATCCTATAGACCAAGGTAAGTCAACGTGTATTCAATTGAAAATTTCTAAGTCCAAACAAGAGGGGACGTAGGTATAGGTAAATGAGAATCCTATAGACCAAGTCAAGTCAACGTGTATTCAATTGAAAATTTCTAAGTCCAAACAAGAGGGAACGTAGGTATAGGTAAATGAGAATCCTATAGACCAAGGTAAGTCAACGTGTATTCAATTGAAAATTTCTAAGTCCAAACAAGAAGGGACGTTGGTATAGGTAAATGAGAATCCTATAGACCAAGTCAAGTCAACGTGTATTCAATTGAAAATTTCTAAGTCCAAACAAGAGGGAACGTTGGTATAGGTAAATGAGAATCCTATAGACCAAGTCAAGTCAACGTGTATTCAATTGAAAATTTCTAAGTCCAAACAAGAAGGGACGTTGGTATAGGTAAATGAGAATCCTATAGACCAAGTCAAGTCAACGTGTATTCAATTGAAAATTTCTAAGTCCAAACAAGAGGGAACGTTGGTATAGGTAAATGAGAATCCTATAGACCAAGTCAAGTCAACGTGTATTCAATTGAAAATTTCTAAGTCTAAACAAGAGGGGACGTAGGTATAGGTAAATGAGAATCCTATAGACCAAGGTAAGTCAACGTGTATTCAATTGAAAATTTCTAAGTCCAAACAAGAGGGGACGTAGGTATAGGTAAATGAGAATCCTATAGACCAAGGTAAGTCAACGTGTATTCAATTGAAAATTTCTAAGTCCAAACAAGAGGGGACGTAGGTATAGGTAAATGAGAATCCTATAGACCAAGTCAAGTCAACGTGTATTCAATTGAAAATTTCTAAGTCCAAACAAGAGGGAACGTAGGTATAGGTAAATGAGAATGCTATAGACCAAGTCAAGTCAACGTGTATTCAATTGAAAATTTCTAAGTCCAAACAAGAAGGGACGTTGGTATAGGTAAATGAGAATCCTATAGACCAAGTCAAGTCAACGTGTATTCAATTGAAAATTTCTAAGTCCAAACAAGAGGGGACGTAGGTATAGGTAAATGAGAATCCTATAGACCAAGTCAAGTAAACGTGTATTCAATTGAAAATTTCTAAGTCCAAACAAGAAGGGACGTTGGTATAGGTAAATGAGAATCCTATAGACCAAGTCAAGTCAACGTGTATTCAATTGAAAATTTTTAAGTCCAAACAAGAGGGAACGTAGGTATAGGTAAATGAGAATCCTATAGACCAAGTCAAGTCAACGTGTATTCAATTGAAAATTTCTAAGTCCAAACAAGAGGGAACGTAGGTATAGGTAAATGAGAATCCTATAGACCAAGTCAAGTCAACGTGTATTCAATTGAAAATTTCTAAGTCCAAACAAGAGGGGACGTTGGTATAGGTAAATGAGAATCCTATAGACCAAGTCAAGTCAACGTGTATTCAATTGAAAATTTCTAAGTCCAAACAAGAGGGGACGTAGGTATAGGTAAATGAGAATCCTATAGACCAAGTCAAGTCAACGTGTATTCAATTGAAAATTTCTAAGTCCAAACAAGAGGGGACGTAGGTATAGGTAAATGAGAATCCTACAGACCAAGTCATCTCAACGTGTATTCAATTGAAAATTTCTAAGTCCAAACAAGAGGGGACGTTGGTATAGGTAAATGAGAATCCTATAGACCAAGTCAAGTCAACGTGTATTCAATTGAAAATTTCTAAGTCCAAACAAGAGGGGACGTAGGTATAGGTAAATGAGAATCCTATAGACCAAGTCAAGTCAACGTGTATTCAATTGAAAATTTCTAAGTCCAAACAAGAGGGGACGTAGGTATAGGTAAATGAGAATCCTACAGACCAAGTCATCTCAACGTGTATTCAATTGAAAATTTCTAAGTCCAAACAAGAGGGGATGTGGATATAGGTAGATGAGAATCCTATAGACCAAGTCATCTCAACGTGTATTCAATTGAAAATTTCTAAGTCCAAACAAGAGGGGACGTTGGTATAGGTAGATGAGAATCCTATAGACCAAGGTAAGTCAACGTGTATTCAATTGAAAATTTCTAAGTCCAAACAAGAGGGAACGTTGGTATAGGTAAATGAGAATCCTATAGACCAAGTCAAGTCAACGTGTATTCAATTGAAAATTTCTAAGTCCAAACAAGAGGGGACGTTGGTATAGGTAGATGAGAATCCTATAGACCAAGTCAAGTCAACGTGTATTCAATTGAAAATTTCTAAGTCCAAAGAGGAGGGGACGTAGGTATAGGTAAATGAGAATCCTATAGACCAAGTCATCTCAACGTGTATTCAATTGAAAATTTCTAAGTCCAAACAAGAGGGGATCTGGATATAGGTAGATGAGAATCCTATAGACCAAGTCATCTCAACGTGTATTCAATTGAAAATTTCTAAGTCCAAACAAGAGGGGACGTTGGTATAGGTAGATGAGAATCTTATAGACCAAGTCAAGTCAACGTGTATTCAATTGAAAATTTCTAAGTCCAAAGAGGAGGGGACGTAGGTATAGGTAAATGAGAATCCTATAGACCAAGTCAAGTCAACGTGTATTCAATTGAAAATTTCTAAGTCCAAAGAGGAGGGGACGTAGGTATAGGTAAATGAGAATCCTATAGACCAAGTCAAGTCAACGTGTATTCAATTGAAAATTTCTAAGTCCAAAGAGGAGGGGACGTAGGTATAGGTAGATGAGAATCCTATAGACCAAGTCAAGTCAACGTGTATTCAATTGAAAATTTCTAAGTCCAAAGAGGAGGGGACGTAGGTATAGGTAAATGAGAATCCTATAGACCAAGTCATCTCAACGTGTATTCAATTGAAAATTTCTAAGTCCAAACAAGAGGGGATGTGGATATAGGTAGATGAGAATCCTATAGACCAAGTCATCTCAACGTGTATTCAATTGAAAATTTCTAAGTCCAAACAAGAGGGGATGTGGATATAGGTAAATGAGAATCCTATAGACCAAGTCAAGTCAACGTGTATTCAATTGAAAATTTCTAAGTCCAAACAAGAGGGGACGTTGGTATAGGTAGGTGAGAATCCTATAGACCAAGTCGTCAACGTGCATTCAATTGAAAATGTCTAAGTCCAAAAGATCAAAACAGTGTAAGTAAGTGTCTGGAAGTGCCCGATCGACGCCTACTTCCATGTTGGGTGCATGTAGGCGTCGCAAAATGCCTTTTAATCTGCTAGGCACATCGGGACTTAGTTTCTTTTCTTTTCTTTCTCTGCACCGTGTAGGTTGGCGTCTGGAAGTGCCCGATCGATGCCTGCTGTTACCTTGACATATCAACGTGTATTCAAGTTTAAACTTCTAACTTCAAAACGGGAGTTAGGTACCGGTAAATGAGAAGCTTATCAATCTAGACATGTTGAAATTTATAAGTTCGCACATAGGGGTTGGCAAGACGGCTTATAGGGATAAAGAATAAGAAGAGAGAGATAGACAGATCTAGATAAATACAGAGGTATAAAGAGAGACAGGCAAGGGAGATAAATTTCATGATTCAACTTATATGCTAATAAGAAATAGTTGGTGTATCAGAAACACAAGCATTGGTTTTACTGGTTAATTTTACATCAGAATACACTTGTAGATTTTCTTTTCTAAAGGGAACATGCAAATAGCACACATAACATCTAGACATATAAATATATACATAAAACAATTATAGCTATGAGATATATCTGAACTAATCCAAAAAGACAATAATAATGAATATCATCACTTACCTTGGAAAATTATCCAGGCTGTATGCCTACTCACATTCCATCAAACACCAGAAAATCATGATCCATTGCTTGGTTGATTTTTTTAATTTTTTTATTTTTATTTTTTTCATATACATTTGTAATTGTGTTTTGCTTTATCAAGTATTTTTGTAGTTAATCTGTGGTGTTGGGAGAGGTGTTGACATGAATCAATTTTGCTTAATTTTTTTTATACATATTTTTTCAGTTTACAGAGTCATTGCAGTACCAAGTCTGACACTGTAATTGCTTGAAAAGTATTGCATTAGGAAGGATTCTTTTTTTTTTTAGGTGTGCGGGAATTTCAGTAGGGGAAGTTTCTACTGATTTTAGATTCCAAGACAGCAAAGTTGTATTTTATTGTTTGTGCATTCTTTTATCAAGTTCTTACAGATATTTTTGTGTTATGAAAATGAATGACTTGCAAAGACATTTATATTTTTTCATTCGTTTTTTTTAATTCTTCACCTTTTTTGTTTTAATGTCCCAAGAGTGAACCAAGACGGATGAGTCTTATTCAACAGAGTGGAAAAAAAACAGGGTACCTTTGGTTGTCCTCAATGGATTTGTCCAGAGTATAATGTGTCCAAGTTATTGCCCTAATAAAGTGAGAACCATACCCCCAAAACTAATGCAGAACTCTACTTATGTATTGCACAGCTACAAGAGTTAACTTGTCTAGGATAAGTGACATATAAGCTTGCAAAACTCACTATATAGCTCTATTTATTAACTGATATGAATTTAAATGGCTGAACATGTCTCCAAAATTTTCTACAGAGCTCTACTTAAAAATGAGCACTCTCAAAGACAATTTGTCTAACATAATTTGGAAATATGTTTTTTAAAGTTACCATAGAGCTATCAAATATATTAGGCACTCAAATAGGAAGCTTGTTTCAAATACTTGTCATATATATATATATATATATATATATATATATATATATATATATATATTAAAAACTTACAGTATATCTATACTTACGTATTGACATTTAGGTTTTTAAAACATACTGCAGAGCTCTTCATGTTTTCTGAATTTTATGCTTTCGTCTACTAATGTATTGAGCACTCTCAAAGTATATTCGTGTAGCTGAATTGCCATACATATTTTTTGAAAGTCTATATTTAGCTCTACTAATGCATTGAACACTGTAAAAATAAATTTATGCAGTTGAAATGTCATATCTGTTTCTCAAAGGTTTTATTAAGCTCTACTAATATATTAAGCACTCTGGAAGTAGATTTGTCTAAAATAATTGCCAAAATGTTTCCAAATCTTACTACAAAGCTCTATAAATGCATTGAGCACTCTTAAAGTAAAATCGTCTTGCATAATTAAACACAATTGTTAAATTTACTACACAACTATATTAAACTATGGAGCACATGCAAGCATCATTGGCATATATATATATATATATATATATATATATATATATATATATATATATATATATTGTTTAAACGTACGAAAGAGCTTTACTCAAAGTAAATTTGTCTAGCACAAATGAGAAAAATTCTTTCAAATCTTTCCACAGAACTCTACCACAGTATTAAGCACTCTGGTAATTACTTTTCCAGCATACTCGCAATACACAATTTTAAAACTCACTACAGAGCTGTACTTATCTATTTTGCAGTCTCAAAGAAAATTTTGGATCGCATAACAGAAATTTGTATTTTTCAAATAACTCCAAAAATTAACTCAAACATTGAGCACTCTTAAAGGAAATTTCTCTGCTATAAATGACAAATGTTTTCAAAACTAAATACAAAGCGTCGAAAAAAGAGCTGATATTATAACAGGTTACTTTTATTCAAATATCTATGACCGAGCATTATATAATTTATTTAGATTTTTACTGAATAATTACACTTGAAATAGTGCTCAAAACTAGCCGGAGCTGATATTATAAAATGTTTATTTTATTACAGGATAAATACACATTAATATTGAACCAGAGTTATACAAGAGTGCTCAATGAGATATAGAGCAATAAAGACATTTTATTTAGATTTTTAGTTAATAATTACACTCTAAATAAGTGCTCAACACTAGACAGATCTGATATTATAAAACGTTTATTTTATTACAAGAGATATAAATATTAAGATTTATCAGAGTTAATTACGAGTGCTCAATGAGACATAGAGCAATAAAGACATTTATTAAGATTTTTACTTAATAATTACATTTTAAAAATGTGCTCAAGACAGAGCTGATATTATAAAACGTTTATTTTATTACAGGCTAAATAAACATTAAGATTTAACCAGAGTTATATAAGAGTGCTCAATAAGACATAGAGCAATAAAGACATTTTATTTAGATTTTTACTTAATAATTACACTTTAAATAAGTGCTCAACACTAGACAGAGCTGATATTATAAAACGTTTATTTTATTACAGGCTAAATAAACATTAAGATTTAACCAGAGTTATATAAGAGTGCTCAATAAGACATAGAGCAATAAAGACATTTTATTTAGATTTTTACTGATTAATTACATTTTAAATAAGTGCTCAACACTAGGCAGAGCTGATATTATAAAACGTTTATTTTATTACAGGATAAATAAACAAAGATTTAACTTGCTGATATTATAAAACGATTAATTAATTACAGGATAAATAATCATTAAGATTTAACCAGAGGTATATAAGACAGCTCAATGAGACATAGAGCAATAAAGACATTTTATTTAGATTTTTACTTAATAAATACACTTTAAAATAAGTGCTCAACTCTAGACACAGCTAATACTATAAAACGTTTATTTTATTACAAGAGATATAAATATTAAGATTTAACCAAAGTTATATAAGAGTGCTCAATGAGACATAGAGCAATAAAGACATTTTATTTAGATTTTTACTGATTAATTACATTTTAAATAAGTGCTCAATACTAGACGGAGCTGATATTATAAAACGTCTATTTATTACAGGATAAATAAACATCAGGATTAAACCAAAGTTATATAAGAGTGCTCAATGAGACATAGAGCAATAAAGACATTTTATTTAGATTTTTACTGATTAATTACATTTTAAATAAGTGCTCAACACTAGGCAGAGCTGATATTATAAAACGTCTATTTTATTACAGGATAAATAAGCATTAAGATTTAACCAGAGTTATATAAGAGTGCTCAATGATACATAGAGCAATAAAGACATTTTATTTAGATTTTTACTTAATAATTACATTTTAAATAAGTGCTCAACACTAGACAGAGCTGATATTATAAAACGTCTATTTTATTACAGGATAAATAAGCATTAGGATTTAACCAGAGTTATATAAGAGTGCTCTATGAGACATAGAGCAATAAAGACATCTTATTTAGATTTTTACTTAATAATTACACTTGAAATAAGTGCTCAAAACTAGACAGAGCTGATATTATAAAACTTCTATTTTATTAAAAGATAAATAAACAAAGATTTAACTTGCTGATATTATAAAACGATTAATTAATTACAGGATAAATAATCATTAAGATTTAACCAGAGGTATATAACCCTGCTCAATAAGACATAGAGCAATAAAGACATTTTATTTAGATTTTTACTTAATAAATACACTTTAAAATAAGTGCTCAACTCTAGACACAGCTAATACTATAAAACGTTTATTTTATTACAAGAGATATAAATATTAAGATTTAACCAAAGTTATATAAGAGTGCTCAATGAGACATAGAGCAATAAAGACATTTTATTTAGATTTTTACTTAATAATTACATTTTAAATAAGTGCTCAATACTAGACGGAGCTGATATTATAAAACGTCTATTTATTACAGGATAAATAAACATTAAGATTAAACCAAAGTTATATAAGAGTGCTCAATGAGACATAGAGCAATAAAGACATTTTATTTAGATTTTTACTTAATAAATACACTTGAAAACAAGTGCTCAACTCTAGACAGAGCTGATATTATAAAACGTCTATTTTATTAAAGGATAAATAAACAAAGATTTAGCTTGAGTTATATAAAAGTGCTCAATAAGATATAGAGCAATGAACACATTTTATTTAGATTTTTACTTAATAATTACACTTTAAAATAAGTGTTCAACTCTAGACAGAGCTGATATTATAAAACGATTAATTAATTACAGGATAAATAATCATTAAGATTTAACCAGAGGTATATAAGACTGCTTAATGAGACATAGAGCAATAAAGACATTTTATTTAGATTTTTACTTAATAAATACACTTTAAAACAAGTTCTCAACTCTAGACAGAGCTGATATTATAAAACGATTAATTAATTACAGGATAAATAATCATTAAGATTTAACCAGAGGTATATAAGACTGCTTAATGAGACATAGAGCAATAAAGACATTTTATTTAGATTTTTACTTAATAAATACACTTTAAAACAAGTGCTCAACTCTAGACAGAGCTGATATTATAAAACGATTAATTAATTACAGGATAAATAATCATTAAGATTTAACCAGAGGTATATAAGACTGCTTAATGAGACATAGAGCAATAAAGACATTTTATTTAGATTTTTACTTAATAAATACACTTTAAAATAAGTGCTCAACTCTAGACAGAGCTGATATTATAAAACGATTAATTAATTACAGGATAAATAATCATTAAGATTTAACCAGAGGTATATAAGACTGCTTAATGAGACATAGAGCAATAAAGACATTTTATTTAGATTTTTACTTAATAATTACACTTTAAAATAAGTGCTCAACTCTAGACAGAGCTGATATTATAAAACGATTAATTAAGTACAGGATTAATAATCATTAAGATTAAACCAGAGGTATATAAGACTGCTTAATGAGACATAGAGCAATAAAGACATTTTATTTAGATTTTTACTTAATAAATACACTTTAAAATAAGTGCTCAACTCTAGACAGAACTGATATTATAAAACGATTAATTAATTACAGGATAAATAATCATTAAGATTTAACCAGAGGTATATAAGACTGCTTAATGAGACATAGAGCAATAAAGACATTTTATTTAGATTTTTACTTAATAAATACACTTTAAAATAAGTGCTCAACTCTAGACAGAACTGATATTATAAAACGATTAATTAATTACAGGATAAATAATCATTAAGATTTAACCAGAGGTATATAAGACTGCTTAATGAGATATAGAGCAATAAAGACATTTTATTACGATTTTTACTTAATAAATACACTTTAAATAAGTGCTCAACACTAGACATAGCTAATACTATAAAACGTTTATTTTATTACTAGAGATATAAATATTAAGATTTAACCAAAGTTATATAAGAGTGCTCAATGAGACATAGAGCAATAAAGACATTTTATTTAGATTTTTACTTAATAATTACATTTCAAAATAAGTGCTCAACACTAGACGGAGCTGATATTATAAAACGTCTATTTATTACAGGATAAATTAACATTAAGAGTTAACCAGAGTTATATAAGAGTGCTCAATGAGACATAGAGCAATAAACACATTTTATTTAGATTTTTACTTAATAATTACATTTTAAATAAGTGCTCAATACTAGACGGAGCTGATATAATAAAACGTCTATTTATTACAGGATAAATAAACATTAAGATTAAACCAAAGTTATATAAGAGTGCTCAATAAGACATAGAGCAATAAAGACATTTTATTTAGATTTTTACTTAATAAATACACTTTAAAATAAGTGCTCAACTCTAGACAGAGCTGATATTATAAAACGATTAATTAATTACAGGATAAATAATCATTAAGATTTAACCAGAGGTATATAAGACTGCTTAATGAGACATAGAGCAATAAAGACATTTTATTTAGATTTTTACTTAATAAATACACTTTAAAATAAGTGCTCAACTCTAAACAGAGCTGATATTATAAAACGATTAATTAATTACAGGATAAATAATCATTAAGATTTAACCAGAGGTATATAAGACTGCTTAATGAGACATAGAGCAATAAAGACATTTTATTTAGATTTTTACTTAATAAATACACTTTAAAATAAGTGGTAAACTCTAGACAGAACTGATATTATAAAACGATTAATTAATTACAGGATAAATAATCATTAAGATTTAACCAGAGGTATATAAGACTGCTTAATGAGATATAGAGCAATAAATACATTTTATTTAGATTTTTACTGATTAATTACATTTTAAATAAGTGCTCAACACTAGACGGAGCTGATATTATAAAACGTCTATTTATTACAGGATAAATTAACATTAAGAGTTAACCAGAGTTATATAAGAGTGCTCAATGAGACATAGAGCAATAAACACATTTTATTTAGATTTTTACTTAATAATTACATTTTAAATAAGTGCTCAATACTAGACGGAGCTGATATAATAAAACGTCTATTTATTACAGGATAAATAAACATTAAGATTAAACCAAAGTTATATAAGAGTGCTCAATAAGACATAGAGCAATAAAGACATTTTATTTAGATTTTTACTTAATAAATACACTTTAAAATAAGTGCTCAACTCTAGACAGAGCTGATATTATAAAACGATTAATTAATTACAGGATAAATAATCATTAAGATTTAACCAGAGGTATATAAGACTGCTTAATGAGACATAGAGCAATAAAGACATTTTATTTAGATTTTTACTTAATAAATACACTTTAAAATAAGTGCTCAACTCTAGACAGAACTGATATTATAAAACGATTAATTAATTACAGGATAAATAATCATTAAGATTTAACCAGAGGTATATAAGACTGCTTAATGAGATATAGAGCAATAAAGACATTTTATTTAGATTTTTACTTAATAAATACACTTTAAATAAGTGCTCAACACTAGACACAGCTAATACTATAAAACGTTTATTTTATTACTAGAGATATAAATATTAAGATTTAACCAAAGTTATATAAGAGTGCTCAAGTAGACATAGAGCAATAAAGACATTTTATTTAGATTTTTACTTAATAATTACATTTTAAATAAGTGCTCAACTCTAGACAGAGCTGATATTATAAAACGATTAATTAATTACAGGATAAATAATCATTAAGATTTAACCAGAGGTATATAAGACTGCTTAATGAGACATAGAGCAATAAAGACATTTTATTTAGATTTTTACTTAATAAATACACTTTAAAATAAGTGCTCAACTCTAGACCGAACTGATATTATAAAACGATTAATTAATTACAGGATAAATAATCATTAAGATTTAACCAGAGGTATACAAGACTGCTTAATGAGACATAGAGCAATAAAGACATTTTATTTAGATTTTTACTTAATAAATACACTTTAAAACAAGTGCTCAACTCTAGACAGAGCTGATATTATAAAACGATTAATTAATTACAGGATAAATAATCATTAAGATTTAACCAGAGGTATATAAGACTGCTTAATGAGACATAGAGCAATAAAGACATTTTATTTAGATTTTTACTTAATAAATACACTTTAAAATAAGTGCTCAACTCTAGACAGAGCTGATATTATAAAACGATTAATTAATTACAGGATAAATAATCATTAAGATTTAACCAGAGGTATATAAGACTGCTTAATGAGACATAGAGCAATAAAGACATTTTATTTAGATTTTTACTTAATAAATACACTTTAAAATAAGTGCTCAACTCTAGACAGAGCTGATATTATAAAACGATTAATTAATTACAGGATAAATAATCATTAAGATTTAACCAGAGGTATATAAGACTGCTTAATGAGACATAGAGCAATAAAGACATTTTATTTAGATTTTTACTTAATAAATACACTTTAAAATAAGTGCTCAACTCTAGACAGAGCTGATATTATAAAACGATTAATTAATTACAGGATAAATAATCATTAAGATTTAACCAGAGGTATACAAGACTGCTTAATGAGACATAGAGCAATAAAGACATTTTATTTAGATTTTTACTTAATAATTACACTTTAAAATAAGTGCTCAACTCTAGACAGAGCTGATATTATAAAACGATTAATTAAGTACAGGATTAATAATCATTAAGATTAAACCAGAGGTATATAAGACTGCTTAATGAGACATAGAGCAATAAAGACATTTTATTTAGATTTTTACTTAATAAATACACTTTAAAATAAGTGCTCAACTCTAGACAGAACTGATATTATAAAACGATTAATTAATTACAGGATAAATAATCATTAAGATTTAACCAGAGGTATATAAGACTGCTTAATGAGACATAGAGCAATAAAGACATTTTATTTAGATTTTTACTTAATAAATACACTTTAAAATAAGTGCTCAACTCTAGACAGAACTGATATTATAAAACGATTAATTAATTACAGGATAAATAATCATTAAGATTTAACCAGAGGTATATAAGACTGCTTAATGAGATATAGAGCAATAAAGACATTTTATTACGATTTTTACTTAATAAATACACTTTAAATAAGTGCTCAACACTAGACATAGCTAATACTATAAAACGTTTATTTTATTACTAGAGATATAAATATTAAGATTTAACCAAAGTTATATAAGAGTGCTCAATGAGACATAGAGCAATAAAGACATTTTATTTAGATTTTTACTTAATAATTACATTTCAAAATAAGTGCTCAACTCTAGACAGAGCTGATATTATAAAACGATTAATTAATTACAGGATAAATAATCATTAAGATTTAACCAGAGGTATATAAGACTGCTTAATGAGACATAGAGCAATAAAGACATTTTATTTAGATTTTTACTTAATAAATACACTTTAAAATAAGTGCTCAACTCTAGACAGAGCTGATATTATAAAACGATTAATTAATTACAGGATAAATAATCATTAAGATTTAACCAGAGGTATATAAGACTGCTTAATGAGACATAGAGCAATAAAGACATTTTATTTAGATTTTTACTTAATAAATACACTTTAAAATAAGTGCTCAACTCTAAACAGAGCTGATATTATAAAACGATTAATTAATTACAGGATAAATAATCATTAAGATTTAACCAGAGGTATATAAGACTGCTTAATGAGACATAGAGCAATAAAGACATTTTATTTAGATTTTTACTTAATAAATACACTTTAAAATAAGTGGTAAACTCTAGACAGAACTGATATTATAAAACGATTAATTAATTACAGGATAAATAATCATTAAGATTTAACCAGAGGTATATAAGACTGCTTAATGAGATATAGAGCAATAAATACATTTTATTTAGATTTTTACTTAATAAATACACTTTAAAATAAGTGCTAAACTCTAGACAGAACTGATATTATAAAACGATTAATTAATTACAGGATAAATAATCATTAAGATTTAACCAGAGGTATATAAGACTGCTTAATGAGACATAGAGCAATAAAGACATTTTATTTAGATTTTTACTGATTAATTACATTTTAAATAAGTGCTCAACACTAGACGGAGCTGATATTATAAAACGTCTATTTATTACAGGATAAATTAACATTAAGAGTTAACCAGAGTTATATAAGAGTGCTCAATGAGACATAGAGCAATAAACACATTTTATTTAGATTTTTACTTAATAATTACATTTTAAATAAGTGCTCAATACTAGACGGAGCTGATATAATAAAACGTCTATTACAGGATAAATAAACATTAAGATTAAACCAAAGTTATATAAGAGTGCTCAATAAGACATAGAGCAATAAAGACATTTTATTTAGATTTTTACTTAATAAATACACTTTAAAATAAGTGCTCAACTCTAGACAGAGCTGATATTATAAAACGATTAATTAATTACAGGATAAATAATCATTAAGATTTAACCAGAGGTATATAAGACTGCTTAATGAGACATAGAGCAATAAAGACATTTTATTTAGATTTTTACTTAATAAATACACTTTAAAATAAGTGCTCAACTCTAAACAGAGCTGATATTATAAAACGATTAATTAATTACAGGATAAATAATCATTAAGATTTAACCAGAGGTATATAAGACTGCTTAATGAGACATAGAGCAATAAAGACATTTTATTTAGATTTTTACTTAATAAATACACTTTAAAATAAGTGGTAAACTCTAGACAGAACTGATATTATAAAACGATTAATTAATTACAGGATAAATAATCATTAAGATTTAACCAGAGGTATATAAGACTGCTTAATGAGATATAGAGCAATAAATACATTTTATTTAGATTTTTACTTAATAAATACACTTTAAAATAAGTGCTAAACTCTAGACAGAACTGATATTATAAAACGATTAATTAATTACAGGATAAATAATCATTAAGATTTAACCAGAGGTATATAAGACTGCTTAATGAGACATAGAGCAATAAAGACATTTTATTTAGATTTTTACTGATTAATTACATTTTAAATAAGTGCTCAACACTAGACGGAGCTGATATTATAAAACGTCTATTTATTACAGGATAAATTAACATTAAGAGTTAACCAGAGTTATATAAGAGTGCTCAATGAGACATAGAGCAATAAACACATTTTATTTAGATTTTTACTTAATAATTACATTTTAAATAAGTGCTCAATACTAGACGGAGCTGATATAATAAAACGTCTATTTATTACAGGATAAATAAACATTAAGATTAAACCAAAGTTATATAAGAGTGCTCAATAAGACATAGAGCAATAAAGACATTTTATTTAGATTTTTACTTAATAAATACACTTTAAAATAAGTGCTCAACTCTAGACAGAGCTGATATTATAAAACGATTAATTAATTACAGGATAAATAATCATTAAGATTTAACCAGAGGTATATAAGACTGCTTAATGAGACATAGAGCAATAAAGACATTTTATTTAGATTTTTACTTAATAAATACACTTTAAAATAAGTGCTCAACTCTAGACAGAACTGATATTATAAAACGATTAATTAATTACAGGATAAATAATCATTAAGATTTAACCAGAGGTATATAAGACTGCTTAATGAGATATAGAGCAATAAAGACATTTTATTTAGATTTTTACTTAATAAATACACTTTAAATAAGTGCTCAACACTAGACACAGCTAATACTATAAAACGTTTATTTTATTACTAGAGATATAAATATTAAGATTTAACCAAAGTTATATAAGAGTGCTCAAGTAGACATAGAGCAATAAAGACATTTTATTTAGATTTTTACTTAATAATTACATTTTAAATAAGTGCTCAACTCTAGACAGAGCTGATATTATAAAACGATTAATTAATTACAGGATAAATAATCATTAAGATTTAACCAGAGGTATATAAGACTGCTTAATGAGACATAGAGCAATAAAGACATTTTATTTAGATTTTTACTTAATAAATACACTTTAAAATAAGTGCTCAACTCTAGACCGAACTGATATTATAAAACGATTAATTAATTACAGGATAAATAATCATTAAGATTTAACCAGAGGTATACAAGACTGCTTAATGAGACATAGAGCAATAAAGACATTTTATTTAGATTTTTACTTAATAAATACACTTTAAAATAAGTGCTCAACTCTAGACAGAGCTGATATTATAAAACGATTAATTAATTACAGGATAAATAATCATTAAGATTTAACCAGAGGTATATAAGACTGCTTAATGAGACATAGAGCAATAAAGACATTTTATTTAGATTTTTACTTAATAAATACACTTTAAAATAAGTGCTCAACTCTAGACAGAACTGATATTATAAAACGATTAATTAATTACAGGATAAATAATCATTAAGATTTAACCAGAGGTATACAAGACTGCTTAATGAGACATAGAGCAATAAAGACATTTTATTTAGATTTTTACTTAATAAATACACTTTTAAATAAGTGCTCAACTCTAGACAGAGCTGATATTATAAAACGATTAATTAATTACAGGATAAATAATCATTAAGATTTAACCAGAGGTATATAAGACTGCTTAATGAGACATAGAGCAATAAAGACATTTTATTTAGATTTTTACTTAATAAATACACTTTAAAATAAGTGCTCAACTCTAGACCGAACTGATATTATAAAACGATTAATTAATTACAGGATAAATAATCATTAAGATTTAACCAGAGGTATACAAGACTGCTTAATGAGACATAGAGCAATAAAGACATTTTATTTAGATTTTTACTTAATAAATACACTTTAAAATAAGTGCTCAACTCTAGACAGAGCTGATATTATAAAACGATTAATTAATTACAGGATAAATAATCATTAAGATTTAACCATAGGTATATAAGACTGCTTAATGAGACATAGAGCAATAAAGACATTTTTTAAAGATTTTTACTTAATAAATACACTTTAAAATAAGTGCTCAACTCTAAACAGAGCTGATATTATAAAACGATTAATTAATTACAGGATAAATAATCATTAAGATTTAACCAGAGGTATATAAGAGTACTCAATAAGACATAGAGCAATAAAGACATTTTATTTAGATTTTTACTTAATAATTACATTTTAAATAACTGCTTAACACTAGACAGAGCTAATATTATAAAACGTTTATTTTATTACAAGAGATATAAATATTAAGATTTAACTAGAGTTATATAAGAGTGCTCAATAAGACATAGAGCAATGAACACATTTTATTTAGATTTTTACTTAATAATTACACTTGAAATAAGCGCTCAACACTAGACAGAGCTGATATTATAAAACGTTTATTGTATTAAAGGATTAATAAACATTAAGATTGGACTGGAGTTATATAAGAGTGCCTAATAAGACATAGAGCAATGAAGACATTTTATTTAGAATTTTACTTTATAATTACACTTGAAGTAAGTGCTCAACACATGACAGAGCTAATATTATAAAACGTTTATTTTATTACAAGAGATATAAATATTAAGATTTAACTAAAGTTATATGAGTAAGACAGAGCAATAAACACATTTATTTAGATTTTTACTTAATAAATACACTTTAAAATAAGTGCTCATCACTAGAAACAGCTGATACTATCAAACGTTTATATTATTGAAAGAAAATTATATGCCAATGCTTTATCATACATAGAGCAATATTGACATTTTGGATTTTTTATTGAGAATCATAACATTTTGAATAAAATTATTAAAATTTATATTACATTATGTCATATTCACACATGAATACCAAAAACAGTGTGGTTATCTAAATTGACGTATGCATTTTTTAAACTTATTACCTTGCTCTACTGATTTATTGAGCGATCTACATATAAGTCCTGCCATTTGAATTTCTCTCTATATATTTTAAGTCTAAACAGTAACCTTTACTAATGCATTGAGCACTCTAGCAGTAAGTCTTGTCATCTAAATTGCCATACATATCCCCAAAAATTTAACAACTATCTCTACTAATTCATTAATAATTGTATATAGTTATCTTTCTGTCTCTCATTATATACCTTTCTATCTATAAAAGTGAAAATGTCTGTCTGTGTGTGTGTACATTTCCCTAGGCAATAACTCTGTCAATTTTAGTCTACAGACTCAAAATTTGATATACAGGGTACTGAGATTTTGGAAAATCTATGCGATTGGTATTTGGACAGAAATTTGTCGATTAAGGTGTCAAAGTTCAACGATTTGACCTTTGAGAACTCTACAAAACTCCTCCGACAATTATGGGTCTAAACACTTGAAATTTTAGATATAGTTTTCTTGGACATGGATCTAACTTTATATCTTGATTTGAGCCCAAAACAAACAATTTTAAGGGTTCATAATAGGGGGCAAATCAAAAAAAATTAACCGTTTTTTTGCTTTTTTTTTTTTGGTTGGGGGGGGGTGAGCATTCCTCACCAAACACCGGGGCTACGCCAGGAACCCATACTAGTATATATTCAAGGGATACAATTTATATATATATATATAATTATTTTTTTACTATAATAATTATTAAATACCTACAGACACTAGTGTTTCATCCTTTCGGGAATCTTCAGTGCAGGGTGTCACGATTAATACCAGTGGAACGATTCGAACTCCGCATCACGAGACATCTCTGGGTTGGTTATATATATATATATTCAAGGGAGACAATATATAAATTGTCTCCCTTGAATAAATATATTTATACATATTTATACATACATATGTATATATATATATATTCAAGGGAGACAATTTGTATATAGATCACATAATTATTAGAAGTTATTTGTTTAATGCTTAATTGAACTTTAATGCTTAGTTTTTCCATCAATTTTTGGACTTGGGTTATTTCTTTTTTAATATATACATGAAAAAAATCTATGTGCTATTCGAGACAAAAAATAAAAGAAATAAAGAAAATTCTTACCTGTTACTTCCCAGGTGTTATCTCCACTTTTTCTCTTTTCTGCTTCTTGCTGAAACTCATGGCAATTTCATGTTTGTTTGTGTTCTTTGTTACATATATATAATTTTTACTGTGATGATTTTTTTTCTTTTAATTATTAACAATTTTTTTTTGATTTATATAATAAAGAGAGACAACATAACTAATGGATTTTTTAAAAATGATATATTTAACTTTCTGGCTATGATCAAACACACATGTACTACTATTTCTTTTTTGCAGTTGCATAAGTTAGCTGATGAGAAGAAATACAAGCAGAACTGCATTCATTTAAATAAAGCTAATAGTTTAGAATTTGATTGGATCCAGATGTGCATGTACACAAAGAAAGAAACACTTACTTGAGGACTTCTGTAACTACAGGAAACATGTGGCAGCTAGGATAGCTGATGCTGCTGGATTCAGTTGTTTTTTCCAATCCACATAATTCTCACAATAGCTGATAGTAGAATTCCATCATGATCAAGAGGAGTACCTGAAATTACAAAAATATACACACAGAAGGAAAGAAAAAGAATACTTACTCTACTTCTATGACAATGATTGCTGCCAAGACTTTGAGATGCTAATGTTGGAAGAAACAGATAGACATACATCATACACAGTTTGATTGTACCCAGATGTGCTTGAACGCAAAGAAAGAAATACTTGATTCAAACTGCACAAGACATGTGGCAGACAGGAACGGTGATGCTGCTAGGTTTTGTTGCTTGTTCTAATCTATAAAAAAGAGATGATATTTATAGTGTTGATAATCTACTGCTGTGTGAAAGCTGGAACAATGGAAACAGTTAAATTAAATTTTCAAATCACAAAGACTGAAATCGAAACAGAAAGAAGAAAGGGTGATACTATACTCATCTTCCTGTCGGTTCAGACCACTTGCTGGTGACTGTTCGTTCGCCATTAAACTGGAAAATAAAATAAAAATAAGAAAAAAAAAAGAGGTTCCACCGGGGAAAGCTCTCGTCTGGGCAGCGAGGTGATGAACTCCCGAAAGGAGGGGCACTATATAAAAACAAGCTTTGCTGCGAACATCTCCTAAAAAGCGGTTTCTACTCAGAATAACAGGCGGAGGAGAAAACAGGGGTGTTCTCTCTACCCAACAGGATTCGTAAAGATACCACTAGTTTGTGTTCATAAGACGGCGATGATCGCTCACAAAACTGGCATTCCTACTATCATATCGGAGGACCGTCGTATATAATTGCACTACCATTTCGTATTGGAGGACGGTCATATATAATTGCACTACCATACCGTTTCGGAGTTCCTAGACAGTAGGAATAATAAAAGCGGCCTTAAAGCGGCTTGTGAGCACACAATCTAGTCGAACTCTAGTCGTCCTTAGTCGAGTTGAGGCAAACATGCATTACATAGTAACACGAGCACGTGTCGCCTGCTTAGAGGGTAGCCCCCTTCGGGAGATTCGAAAGCGCACCTCACAGCGGAAGAGCTTCGGAACCAATCGGACCGTACCCAGACTTGCAGCTATTTGTTAACTTGGAAGTGGAGTCAACACCCCGACACTGAGAAAAGAGCTTTCCAAAAGCTCAAAACCAGTTGCATGCAAAGTCGGGGAAACTGGGAGCAGGCTGGGGAGAACACAGGGCCTTGGAGGGAGGCCCATTTTTCTCTTTCGTTCGGTTTACATCTTTCGGGTATTGTTCTCCTTTCAGCCTGCCCCCTTCACGCCTTTTTGCTCGCCACATGCAAGCGTATAAAAAGACGACCAGATGACGGATGCAACAAACTCATGCCGACATTTTCTGGATTTTTTTTTTTTTTTGCCAGAGCCCATTTAGCCGTGTAGCTGTTAAACTACAACGTTACACCCCCCTACCACGGTGAGGATAGGGTTGGACTTTAGGGAGGAAAAAGCACATCCAGAATTTTATACAAGGAAAGCAAAGCACGGTCTATAAATTCTACAGTTTATCGACTGCCCTTAAATAATATTATATATATACTTTCATCTAACAAATTAAATTAAAAGACGTTAATTTAGATTTAAATTAAAAATATTTTATCCAAGAACACCACGGTTTATAAACTGCACAATTCTCACGGTAATTCTAAAGTTTATCGACCGCCCTTAAATAATATTATATATATACTTTCATCTAACAAATTAAATTAAAAGACGTTAATTTAGATTTAAATTAAAAATATTTTATCCAAAAACACCACGGTTTATAAACTGCACAATTCTCACGGTAATTATACAGTTTATCGACCGCCCTTAAATAATATTATACATATACTTTCATCTAACAAATTACATTAAAAGACGTTAATTTAGATTTAAATTAAAAATATTTTATCCAAGAACACCACGGTTTATAAACTGCACAATTCTCACGGTAATTCTAAAGTTTATCGACCGCCCTTAAATAATATTATATATATACTTTCATCTAACAAATTAAATTAAAAGACGTTAATTTAGATTTAAATTAAAAATATTTTATCCAAAAACACCACGGTTTATAAACTGCACAATTCTCACGGTAATTATACAGTTTATCGACCGCCCTTAAATAATATTATACATATACTTTCATCTAACAAATTACATTAAAAGACGTTAATTTAGATTTAAATTAAAAATATTTTATCCAAGAACACCATGGTTTATAAACTGCACAATTGTCACGGTAATTATACAGTTTATCGACCGCCCTTAAATAATATTATATATATACTTTCATCTAACAAATTGAATTAAAAGACGTTAATTTAGATTTAAATTAAAAATATTTTATCCAAGAACACCACGGTTTATAAACTGCACAATTGTAACGGTAATTATACAGTTTATCGACCGCCCTTAAATAATATTATACATATACTTTCATCTAACAAATTACATTAAAAGACGTTAATTTAGATTTAAATTAAAAATATTTTATCCAAGAACACCACGGTTTATAAACTGCACAATTCTCACGGTAATTATACAGTTTATCGACCGCCCTTAAATAATATTATACATATACTTTCATCTCACAAATTACATTAAAAGACGTTAATTTAGATTTAAATTAAAAATATTTTATCCAAGAACACCACGGTTTATAAACTGCACAATTGTCACGGTAATTATACAGTTCATCGACCGCCCTTAAATAATATTATATATATATACTTTCATCTAACAAATTAAATTAAAAGATGTTAATTTAGATTTAAATTAAAAATATTTAATCCAAGAACACCACGGTTTATAAACTGCACAATTATCACGGTAATATCGATTGGCTAGGTTTCTAACAGTATTTTGTATAATAAAATATAAATACCTTTAAATTTGTTTGACATCAGAGAAGTGGGCAGAAATAAAAGCAGCGGCAGGGCGGCGGCTTAGCTGGGTCTTTTGGCTGGTCATCTATTCTTCTGGAACATCTCTCGCTGCCACGGTCAAACTGAATTTACAGCCCGTTTTGGGGCTCTTTTATATTTCACCATCGGCGTGAAAACCGTTAACTTTTTCCGGGAAAATTTAAACATTTCCCAGTCGACGTTACAAACTTTTTACCTTTTATGGAGTTTGTGTTACGTAGCTGCCTTTTCATTGGTTGATTTAAACTTGTTTAGATTGAAGAGTGCATGTAGACGTGTGTGTGTGTGTCTGTGTATGTTTGTGTTAATGCAAGTGTGTGTGTATGTGGGTGTGTGCGTCGTTGGCGTTGAAGCATGTTGGAGGGGAGCGTAGACACATTCTCTGTCTCTTTCGGTCTCTCCCCCCCTT
>NC_136527.1:94014521-94084521 GCF_053919585.1 Euprymna scolopes | reverse complement strand
CTGAGGCGATGGGACAGACTTTGGAGATTGACCTATAGCACGGGGCCTATTAGATTAGATACTCTTTTTTTGTTGTTGTTTTTGTGCTCAACGATAAAAACCGACTTCTTCATTTGTGTTTGCTTCTCATTTTCGCTTTTTCTCTGATAAGAGTTTCGCTAATGTGAAAAAGAAAACATGTTCGAACGTTTGCTAACATTTATTGGATGTGTTCCTACCAGTATTTTGCTTAATTTTCGAGTTTGGAGCGATTATCGAGTCTCACAAGATGTCTGTAAAATGTCAGACACTTCTTTATTGTTCTAACTTAAAACCGTGCGCTACTTTTGTTTGTGTTAAATAAACGTTTTAAAATAAGTTAAAACAACAAAAATGTGATCTAGGTAGGCAGAAGGGTAACTTATCTTGCCTTTGGTAACATTCATTTTCTTATATATTTATTTGTTCACTACTTTTTCGTTTTGTTCTTATTGAATGCTAAATATTCGCCGTGGAATTTCCACGGGTCACGATTATTTCGTTTTATTAATCTTAAGTTTCATAGGATAAAAAGTTCAGACACAACTTTGTCGAGCCATTTATTTAACTTCTGTTTGACCCCGGCACGTGCAGTGCACAGAACACGACCCTTACTCCCCTTCCCCACTTTCTCTCTTCTTCAGCTTGGTGACAAGAAGCGATGCCTATGTGTGCGTGCGTGCGTGTATGTGTGTACGTGCGTGTGTGTGTGTGTGTGTGTGTGTGTGTGTGTGTTGTCGGTTTCAACAAAATTTAAAAAAATAAAAACTTTTTTCCCGACCGGCCGGATTAGGGTTGTGAGGTGTGGTTAGAGTTTATGAAAATAAATGTTAGCAATAAAAACTTTTTAAAACCAAGTTAGAAAAAAGAAAACAATTTACTTCCCCACGGAGCCCCCGATTCTTCTTCTTTTTTTAGGCGATGTAATAAACCATATTTTTGAGTAGGGTTGCCTCCTCTCTTTATTTTGGGTTGTATATTTTTCATGTTGCAAAAATGCTCCCGGGAGATCTTTTTTAGGATTCTATAGGTTTTCTTTTTTTTACACTTTTTATTATCTTCGAAAAATGTAAAAAAAAATGTAAACAGGCAGTTTACGATTTGAAATGCATCATTAAAATGATAGTTCTTTCAACTTTATATTTTTATTTCGTCGTCTTCAAGTCCAATGTAAATAAGTTCTTGATGAGCCGTTCCTCTTAAATAATCTAATTTACCAAATTTAAACTTCTAACGATTACTATGATATTGTCTTTGACTACTGTACACACTTTAACCCTTATCCTCGAGTGGCCTCTGGGACTTGATAAGTAGTGATTCCTATATAAAATAAAAAAATATTTCACTACTTTGATGGTGAATCTATAGTCAGTCTGTGCTGATTTTCCTTGCGATATTCGTTTTCAGCATACCTGAACACACTGAGGGTTGGCCCCTTTCATATGCCGCCTGTTTAAACATGGTCGCCAGATATTTACATTTAAAAATACACGCATTAATAAAACTAGCTCCAAAACTATTTGTCTCTGTTAGTTTTACTTGCGATATTCGTTTTCAGCATACCTTAACAAACTGAGGGTTGGTCCCTTTCATATGCCGCCTGTTCAAAGATAGTCGCCAGTGATTTACATTTCAAAATACACGCATTAATATAACTAGCTCCAAAACTATTTGTCTCTGCTAATTTTCCTTGCGATATTCGTTTTCAGCATACCTGAACGCTTTTAAAATCAACATTTCGAATGTTAACGAAATACACACACAGACACACACACACACGTAAACCCAGTGAAAGTGTCTGCTGTCGATAAGCTAGTTGTAAATTAGATTACTCTCTGATGAGTTTTAGTCTAGCCACACTGTGATACAGCGGAACAGTCCGTCTGTTTTGCATAACTCAGTGAAAGTGTCGACTGTAGATTAACTAGTTGTAAATTCTTAAAGGAGAAGCCCCTTTAAGAAGAGACTTGAAGACTTATCGGCCAACCTGGGCAGTGCGTTGTAAACAGAAATCCATTTCAGACTGAACTTTTTCCAAAACTTAGTTCGTCTTCAAAGTGACAAGAATGCCGACACTCGACTTATTGTCGCCACCCCGATCTTCGCACCATTACGCTAATAAAATTGTTCTTTGCCTGGGATCAAAATGGCGAATCTCAATTTGAATTGAGAAAGTCAAGCTAAATACAAGGACGATTCATATAAATTATAGCTGTTGATTTAATGTATTGAATATTAAAACTTTGTCAAACGGAGATGATATAGAAAGCTGGGGAGCGAAACACACACACACACACACACACACACACACACACACAAACACAGAGTAATGATTCGTGTTTTGTGTGTTGGTGTGTTTAAGTATTTGTGTGTGTGTTTATGCGAGTGCGTGTATGTGTGTTTATGCAAGTATGTGTGTATGTGTGCGTTTATATAGAGTGTGTGCCTCTCAGCTGTCTCCGTTTCTTCTCCCTTCCTCGTTGACGTGATGGCGGAGAGCGTAGACACACATATTTCTCTCTCTCTCTCTCTCTCTCTCTTCTCCCCCCTTTGCCCCTCTTTCTCTTTCTGTCTCCCTCCCTCTCTCTCTCTCCCTTCTCCCCCCTTTCCTTTTCTGTCTCCATCTCTCATATATATATATATATATATATATATATATATATATATATATATATATATATATATAAACTTCGTAACAGGAGCACGGAGAAGCCAGAGAGAGAGAGAGAGAGAGAGAGAGAGAGAGAGAGAGAGAGAGAGAAAGAGAGAGAGAGAGAGAGAGAGGTTAGCAGCAAATGGTCTTTGGTCAGAATGAAGGAAAAAAAACGGTTATTTTTACGACCTACCCCAGCGTAGTATAAACATCCAACCTCTCCTTGAAAAAATATATGCATCCTATGCAGTTGTGCTACCGTGCCGAAATAAAAACATTATTATTTAGAAATCTATTCTTTGTACTGTCATCTAACAATGTAATCAATATGTCGTGAAACTTGAATTGAACGAGGAATAATTCCGAGTGAAAAATCGAGTATCGCTTTTAGATAAACTCGACATCAGGTCAAATTCATTTAGTTTAGATTTAGCTTGTTCACATAATGTTGATGCATTAGAAACATGTTTTGTTTTTTAAGTTTTGCATGCATAATACTTAATGGATTTTAAATAGAAATGATTCATTCGTTTATTAATAATTAATAAAAGCAAAATAAAACTATTTTACTATTTTTTAACCTGGTTGCGACCTTTTGACTATTTTTTTTCTCTGGTCGCTATCTTTAAATATTACCCCGTATCCAACTAAGTACCGACTTTTCTATACGATAGCAAGTCTGCGTAAAGTAAACACTATCAGAGTAGAAGGATTTCCGACCTTTAGGGACCCCAGCAGTGAACCGTCGTGAACCGAACCGCTGTGATTTTGCCATTGTACGTCGAGGTGGTATGGGTTCATCAGAGCACATCCCATTAAAGTACTTGTAAACAAGGATGCAACACCGAGGCGATGGGACAGACTTTGGAGATTGACCTATAGCACGGGGCCTATTAGATTACTCTTTTTTTGTTGTTGTTTTTGTGCTCAACGATAAAAACCGACTTCTTCATTTGTGTTTGCTTCTCATTTTCGCTTTTGCTCTGATAAGCGTTTCGCTAATGTGAAAAAGAAAACATGTTCGAACGTTTGCTGACATTTATTGGATGTGTTGCTACCAGTATTTTGCTTAATTTTCGAGTTTGGAGCGATTATCGAGTCTCACAAGATGTCTGTAAAATGTCAGACACTTCTTTATTGTTCTAACTTAAAACCGTGCGCTACTTTTGTGTGTGTTAAATAAACGTTTTAAAATAAGTTAAAACAACAAAAATGTGATCTAGGTACGTAGAAGAGTAACTTATCTTGCCTTTGGTAACATTCATTTTCTTATATATTTATTTGTTCACTACTTTTTCGTTTTGTTCTCTTGAATGCGAAATATTCGCCGTGGAATTTCCACGGGTCACGATTATTTCGTTTTATTAATCTTAAGTTTCATAGAATAAAAAGTTCAGACACAACTTTGTCGAGCGATTTATAATCGATTTCATTTAACTTCTGTTTGACCCCGGCACGTACGATCCTTTCTCTCCTTCCCCCACTCTCTCTCTCTCTTCTTTAGCTTGGTGACAAGCGATATGCTTATGTGTGCGTGTGTGTGTGTGTGTGTGTGTATGTGTGTACATGCGTGCGTATGTGTGTTGTCGTATTCACCAAAATTTAAAAAAATAAAAACTTTTTTCCCCGACCGACCGGATTAGGGTTGTGAGGTGTGGTTAGAGTTCATGAAAATAAATGTTAGCAATAAAAACTTTTTAAAACCAAGTTAGAAAAAAGAAAACAATTTGCTTCCCCCACCAAATTATCATATATTGGAGCGTCTAAATTAAGATTCTACTTTTTTTTTTAGGCGATGTAATAAACCATATTTTAGAGTAGGGTGCCTCCTGTCTTTACTTTGGTTTGTATATTTTTCATGTAGCAAAAATGCTTCCGGGAGATCTTTTTAGGATTCTAAAGGTTTGCCTTTTTTTACACTTTTTATTATCTTCGAAAAATGTACACAAATGTAAACAAGCAGTTTACGATTTGAAAGGCATCGTTAAAATGATATTTTTCGCGAGTTCTTTCAACTGTATAGTTTTTATTTCGTCGTCTTCAAGTCCAATGTAAACAAGTTCTTGATGAGCCGTTCATCTTAAGTAATCCAATTTACCAAATTTACACTTCTAACGATTACTATGATATTGTCCATTGACCACTGTACACTCTTTAACCCCTCGAGTGGTCTCTGGGCCTTGATAGTCAGTGATTCCTTTGTAAAATAAAATAAAAACATTTCAATACTTTGATGGTGAATCTATAGTCAGACTATGCTAATTTTCCTTGCGATATTCGTTTTCAACATACCTGAACAAACTGAGGGTTTGCCCCTTTCATATGCCGCCTGTTCAAACATGGTCGCCAGTGATTTACATTTCAAAATATACGCATTAGTATCTCGAAATATACGCATTAGTATCTCGAAAACTATTTGTCTGTGCCTTGCGATATTCGTTTTCAGCATACCCGAACGATTTTAAAATAGACAGGCCGAATGTTAACGAACCACACACACACAAAAAGACACACACACACACACACACGTAAACTCAGTGAAAGTGTCTACTGTCGATAAGGTAGTTGTAAATTAGATTACTGGCTCTTATGAGTTTTAGTCTAACCATCCTTTACAACTGTGATACAGTAGAACAGTCCGTCTCTGGACAATTAGCAGTGTATCGCATAACTCAATGACAGTGTCGAATGTTGACTAGCTAGTTGTAAGTTAGGTTACTGGCTCTGATGAGTTACACTCTAACCACCCTTAATAACTGTGATACAGCGGAACAGTCCGTTTTTGGACAAGTGGCGGTGATCGCATAACTCTTTGAAAGTGCCGAATGTCTATTAGCTAGTTGAAACTTAGATTACTGGCTTTAATGAGTTTCAGTCTAACCGCACTTAATAACTTTGATACAACGGAAGAGTCCGTCTGTTTCGCATAACTCATTGACAGTGTCGCGTGTCGATTAGCTAGTTGTAACTTCGTAGCCGAATGCCCCTTTAAGAAGAGACTTGAAGATAATAATTATTGTTATTTGTATTGTTATTCTTATCGTCCAGCCATGATGCACGTGCAGAAATCCATTTCCAACTCAACTGTGTTAAAAAAAACTTACTTCGAGACAAGAACGCCGACACTCGACTTCGAGACGAGTTTTCCCGGGACAAGTTTTCCGGGCACTGGTATAAGTGCTATGGATTCATCAGAGCACATCTCATTAAAGTACTTGTAAACAGGGATGCAACACTGAGGCGATGGGACAGACTTTGGAGATTGGCCTATAGCACGGGGCCTATTAGATTAGATACTCTTTTTGTTTTTGTTTTTGTGCTCAACGATAAAAACCGACTTCTTCATTTGTGTTTGCTTCTCATTTTAACTTTTGCTCTTATAAGAGTTTCGCTAATGTGAAAAAGAAAACATGTTCGAACGTTTGCTGACATTTATTGGATGTGTTGCTACCAGTATTTTGCTTAATTTTCGAGTTTGGAGCGATTGTCGAGTCTCACAAGATGACTGTAAAATGTCAGACACTTTCTTTATTGTTCTAACTTAAAACTGTGCGCTATTTTGTTTGTGTTAAATAAACGTTTTAAAATAAGTTAAAACAACATTTTCTCATATATTTATTTGTTCACTACTTTTTCGTTTTGTTCTTATTGAATGCGAAATATTCGCCGTGGAATTTCCACGGGTCACGATTATTTCGTTTTATTAATCTTAAGTTTCATAGAATAAAAAGTTCAGACACAACTTTGTCGAGCCATTTTTTAAAACTTACGTTTGACCCCGGCACGTGCAGTGCAGAGAACACGACCCTTTCTCTCCTTCCCCCACTTTCTCTCTTCTTTAGCTCGGTGACAAGCGAATGCTTATGTGTGCGTGCGTGCGTGCGTGTGTGTGTGTGTGTGTGCGTGCGTGCGTGCGACGTGCCAACGTCAAACGAAGTTTAAATTAAAATTCATTTCGTCGGTTTCAACAAAATTTTAAAAAAGTAAAAACTTTTTCCCGACCGGCCGGATTAGGGTTGTGAGGTGTGGTTAGAGTTCATGAAAATAAATGTTAGCAATAAAAACTTTTTAAAACCAAGTTAGAAAAAAGAACACAATTTGCTTCCCCACCAAATTATCGTATTATTGGAGGCCCCGATTCTTCTTTATTTTAAGCGATGTAATAAACCATATTTTTGAGTAGGTTTCCTCCTCTCTTTATTTTGGTTTGTATATTTTTTATGTTGCAAAAATGCTTCCCGGAGATCTTTTTAGGATTCTAAACGTTTACTTTTTTTTACACTTTTTATTATCTTCGAAAAATGTACACAAATGTAAACAAGCAGTTTACGAGTTGAAAGGCATCGTTAAAATATTTTTAACGAGTTCATTAAATTTTATATTTTTATTTCGTCCTCTTCAAGTCCAATGTAAACAAGTTCTTGATAAGCCGTTCCTCTTAAGTAATCCAATTTACAAAATTTATACTTCTAACGATTACTATGATATTGTCCCATACTGCACACTCTTTAAACCCTCGAGTGGTCTCTGGGCCTTGATAAGTAGTGATTCCTTTGTAAAACAAAAAATATTTCAATACTTTGATGTGCTAGTTTTCTTTTTCATTTCAAAATGCACGCATTAATAAAACTGTCTTGAAAACTATTTGTCTGTGCTAACTTTCCTTGCGATATTCGTTTTCAGCATACCTGAACAAAGATAGGGTTGGCCCGTTTCATATGCCGCCTGTTCCAATATGGTCGCCAGTAATTTACATTTCAAAATACACGCATTAATAAAACTAGCTCCAAAACTATTTGTCTCTGCTAATTTTCCTTGCGATATTCGTTTTCAGCATACCTAAACAAACTGATGGTTGCCCCCTTTCATATGCCGCCTGTTCAAACATGGTCATCAGTGATTTACATTTCAAAATACACGCATTAATAAAACTAGCTCCAAAACTATTTATCTCTGCTAATTTTCCTTGCGATATTCGTTTTCAGCATACCTGAACAAACTGAGGGTTGGCCCCTTTCATACACCGCCTGGTTAAACTGTTCAAACAGGGTCGCCAGTGATTTACATTTCAAAATACACGCATTAATAAAACTAGCTCCAAAACTATTTGTCTCTGCTAATTTTCCTTGCGATATTCGTTTTCAGCATACATGAACAAACTGAGGGTTGGCCCCTTTCATATGCCGCCTCTTCAAACATGGTCGCCAGTGATTTACATTTCGCAATACACGCATTAATAAAACTAGCTCCAAGACTATTTTTCTCTGCTAATTTTCCTTGCGATATTCGTTTTCAGCATACCTGAACAAACTGAACGGTTCGAGTTTTCCGGGTACGATTTTTCCAGAGACGAGTTTTCCCGGGACAGGTTTTCCGGGCACTGGTATAAGTGCTATGGGTTCATGAGAGCACATCCCATTAAAGTACTTGTAAACATGGATGCAACACCGAGGCGAAGGGACAGACGTTGGAGATTGACCTATAGCACGCACTATTAGATTAGATACTCTTTTTTTTGTTGTTGTTTTTGTGCTCAACGATAAAAACCGACTTCTTCATTTGTGTTTGCTTCTCATTTTCGCTTTTTCTCTGATAAGTGTTTCGCTAATGTGAAAAAGAAAACTTGTTCGAACGTTTGCTGACATTTATTGGATGTGTTCCTACCAGTATTTTGCTTAATTTTCGAGTTTGGAGCGATTATCGAGTCTCACAAGATGTCTGTAAAATGTCAGACACTTCTTTATTGTTCTAACTTAAAACCGTGCGCTACTTTTGTGTGTGTTAAATAAACGTTTTAAAATAAGTTAAAACAACAAAAATGTGATCTAGGTACGTAGAAGAGTAACTTATCTTGCCTTTGGTAACATTCATTTTCTTATATATTTATTTGTTCACTACTTTTTCCTTTTGTTCTCTTGAATGCGAAATATTCGCCGTGGAATTTCCACGGGTCACGATTATTTCGTTTTATTAATCTTAAGTTTCATAGAATAAAAAGTTCAGACACAACTTTGTCGAGCGATTTATAATCGATTTCATTTAACTTCTGTTTGACCCCGGCACGTACGATCCTTTCTCTCCTTCCCCCACTCTCTCTCTCTCTTCTTTAGCTTGGTGACAAGCGATATGCTTATGTGTGCGTGCGTGTGTGTGTGTGTGTGTGTGTATGTGTGTACATGCGTGCGTATGTGTGTTGTCGTGTTCACCAAAATTTAAAAAAATAAAAACTTTTTTCCCCGACCGACCGGATTAGGGTTGTGAGGTGTGGTTAGAGTTCATGAAAATAAATGTTAGCAATAAAAACTTTTTAAAACCAAGTTAGAAAAAAGAAAACAATTTGCTTCCCCCACCAAATTATCATATATTGGAGCGTCTAAATTAAGATTCTACTTTTTTTTTTAGGCGATGTAATAAACCATATTTTAGAGTAGGGTGCCTCCTGTCTTTACTTTGGTTTGTATATTTTTCATGTAGCAAAAATGCTTCCGGGAGATCTTTTTAGGATTCTAAAGGTTTGCCTTTTTTTACACTTTTTATTATCTTCGAAAAATGTACACAAATGTAAACAAGCAGTTTACGATTTGAAAGGCATCGTTAAAATGATATTTTTCGCGAGTTCTTTCAACTGTATAGTTTTTATTTCGTCGTCTTCAAGTCCAATGTAAACAAGTTCTTGATGAGCCGTTCATCTTAAGTAATCCAATTTACCAAATTTACACTTCTAACGATTACTATGATATTGTCCATTGACCACTGTACACTCTTTAACCCCTCGAGTGGTCTCTGGGCCTTGATAGTCAGTGATTCCTTTGTAAAATAAAATAAAAACATTTCAATACTTTGATGGTGAATCTATAGTCAGACTATGCTAATTTTCCTTGCGATATTCGTTTTCAACATACCTGAACAAACTGAGGGTTTGCCCCTTTCATATGCCGCCTGTTCAAACATGGTCGCCAGTGATTTACATTTCAAAATATACGCATTAGTATCTCGAAATATACGCATTAGTATCTCGAAAACTATTTGTCTGTGCCTTGCGATATTCGTTTTCAGCATACCCGAACGATTTTAAAATAGACAGGCCGAATGTTAACGAACCACACACACACAAAAAGACACACACACACACACACGTAAACTCAGTGAAAGTGTCTACTGTCGATAAGGTAGTTGTAAATTAGATTACTGGCTCTTATGAGTTTTAGTCTAACCATCCTTTACAACTGTGATACAGTAGAACAGTCCGTCTCTGGACAATTAGCAGTGTATCGCATAACTCAATGACAGTGTCGAATGTTGACTAGCTAGTTGTAAGTTAGGTTACTGGCTCTGATGAGTTACACTCTAACCACCCTTAATAACTGTGATACAGCGGAACAGTCCGTTTTTGGACAAGTGGCGGTGATCGCATAACTCTTTGAAAGTGCCGAATGTCTATTAGCTAGTTGAAACTTAGATTACTGGCTTTAATGAGTTTCAGTCTAACCGCACTTAATAACTTTGATACAACGGAAGAGTCCGTCTGTTTCGCATAACTCATTGACAGTGTCGCGTGTCGATTAGCTAGTTGTAACTTCGTAGCCGAATGCCCCTTTAAGAAGAGACTTGAAGATAATAATTATTGTTATTTGTATTGTTATTCTTATCGTCCAGCCATGATGCACGTGCAGAAATCCATTTCCAACTCAACTGTGTTAAAAAAAACTTACTTCGAGACAAGAACGCCGACACTCGACTTCGAGACGAGTTTTCCCGGGACAAGTTTTCCGGGCACTGGTATAAGTGCTATGGATTCATCAGAGCACATCTCATTAAAGTACTTGTAAACAGGGATGCAACACTGAGGCGATGGGACAGACTTTGGAGATTGGCCTATAGCACGGGGCCTATTAGATTAGATACTCTTTTTGTTTTTGTTTTTGTGCTCAACGATAAAAACCGACTTCTTCATTTGTGTTTGCTTCTCATTTTAACTTTTGCTCTTATAAGAGTTTCGCTAATGTGAAAAAGAAAACATGTTCGAACGTTTGCTGACATTTATTGGATGTGTTGCTACCAGTATTTTGCTTAATTTTCGAGTTTGGAGCGATTGTCGAGTCTCACAAGATGACTGTAAAATGTCAGACACTTTCTTTATTGTTCTAACTTAAAACTGTGCGCTATTTTGTTTGTGTTAAATAAACGTTTTAAAATAAGTTAAAACAACATTTTCTCATATATTTATTTGTTCACTACTTTTTCGTTTTGTTCTTATTGAATGCGAAATATTCGCCGTGGAATTTCCACGGGTCACGATTATTTCGTTTTATTAATCTTAAGTTTCATAGAATAAAAAGTTCAGACACAACTTTGTCGAGCCATTTTTTAAAACTTACGTTTGACCCCGGCACGTGCAGTGCAGAGAACACGACCCTTTCTCTCCTTCCCCCACTTTCTCTCTTCTTTAGCTCGGTGACAAGCGAATGCTTATGTGTGCGTGCGTGCGTGCGTGCGTGCGTGTGTGTGTGTGTGTGTGCGTGCGTGCGTGCGACGTGCCAACGTCAAACGAAGTTTAAATTAAAATTCATTTCGTCGGTTTCAACAAAATTTTAAAAAAGTAAAAACTTTTTCCCGACCGGCCGGATTAGGGTTGTGAGGTGTGGTTAGAGTTCATGAAAATAAATGTTAGCAATAAAAACTTTTTAAAACCAAGTTAGAAAAAAGAACACAATTTGCTTCCCCACCAAATTATCGTATTATTGGAGGCCCCGATTCTTCTTTATTTTAAGCGATGTAATAAACCATATTTTTGAGTAGGTTTCCTCCTCTCTTTATTTTGGTTTGTATATTTTTTATGTTGCAAAAATGCTTCCCGGAGATCTTTTTAGGATTCTAAACGTTTACTTTTTTTTACACTTTTTATTATCTTCGAAAAATGTACACAAATGTAAACAAGCAGTTTACGAGTTGAAAGGCATCGTTAAAATATTTTTAACGAGTTCATTAAATTTTATATTTTTATTTCGTCCTCTTCAAGTCCAATGTAAACAAGTTCTTGATAAGCCGTTCCTCTTAAGTAATCCAATTTACAAAATTTATACTTCTAACGATTACTATGATATTGTCCCATACTGCACACTCTTTAAACCCTCGAGTGGTCTCTGGGCCTTGATAAGTAGTGATTCCTTTGTAAAACAAAAAATATTTCAATACTTTGATGTGCTAGTTTTCTTTTTCATTTCAAAATGCACGCATTAATAAAACTGTCTTGAAAACTATTTGTCTGTGCTAACTTTCCTTGCGATATTCGTTTTCAGCATACCTGAACAAAGATAGGGTTGGCCCGTTTCATATGCCGCCTGTTCCAATATGGTCGCCAGTAATTTACATTTCAAAATACACGCATTAATAAAACTAGCTCCAAAACTATTTGTCTCTGCTAATTTTCCTTGCGATATTCGTTTTCAGCATACCTAAACAAACTGATGGTTGCCCCCTTTCATATGCCGCCTGTTCAAACATGGTCATCAGTGATTTACATTTCAAAATACACGCATTAATAAAACTAGCTCCAAAACTATTTATCTCTGCTAATTTTCCTTGCGATATTCGTTTTCAGCATACCTGAACAAACTGAGGGTTGGCCCCTTTCATACACCGCCTGGTTAAACTGTTCAAACAGGGTCGCCAGTGATTTACATTTCAAAATACACGCATTAATAAAACTAGCTCCAAAACTATTTGTCTCTGCTAATTTTCCTTGCGATATTCGTTTTCAGCATACATGAACAAACTGAGGGTTGGCCCCTTTCATATGCCGCCTCTTCAAACATGGTCGCCAGTGATTTACATTTCGCAATACACGCATTAATAAAACTAGCTCCAAGACTATTTTTCTCTGCTAATTTTCCTTGCGATATTCGTTTTCAGCATACCTGAACAAACTGAACGGTTCGAGTTTTCCGGGTACGATTTTTCCAGAGACGAGTTTTCCCGGGACAGGTTTTCCGGGCACTGGTATAAGTGCTATGGGTTCATGAGAGCACATCCCATTAAAGTACTTGTAAACATGGATGCAACACCGAGGCGAAGGGACAGACGTTGGAGATTGACCTATAGCACGCACTATTAGATTAGATACTCTTTTTTTTGTTGTTGTTTTTGTGCTCAACGATAAAAACCGACTTCTTCATTTGTGTTTGCTTCTCATTTTCGCTTTTTCTCTGATAAGTGTTTCGCTAATGTGAAAAAGAAAACTTGTTCGAACGTTTGCTGACATTTATTGGATGTGTTCCTACCAGTATTTTGCTTAATTTTCGAGTTTGGAGCGATTATCGAGTCTCACAAGATGTCTGTAAAATGTCAGACACTTCTTTATTGTTCTAACTTAAAACCGTGCGCTACTTTTGTGTGTGTTAAATAAACGTTTTAAAATAAGTTAAAACAACAAAAATGTGATCTAGGTACGTAGAAGAGTAACTTATCTTGCCTTTGGTAACATTCATTTTCTTATATATTTATTTGTTCACTACTTTTTCCTTTTGTTCTCTTGAATGCGAAATATTCGCCGTGGAATTTCCACGGGTCACGATTATTTCGTTTTATTAATCTTAAGTTTCATAGAATAAAAAGTTCAGACACAACTTTGTCGAGCGATTTATAATCGATTTCATTTAACTTCTGTTTGACCCCGGCACGTACGATCCTTTCTCTCCTTCCCCCACTCTCTCTCTCTCTTCTTTAGCTTGGTGACAAGCGATATGCTTATGTGTGCGTGCGTGTGTGTGTGTGTGTGTGTGTATGTGTGTACATGCGTGCGTATGTGTGTTGTCGTGTTCACCAAAATTTAAAAAAATAAAAACTTTTTTCCCCGACCGACCGGATTAGGGTTGTGAGGTGTGGTTAGAGTTCATGAAAATAAATGTTAGCAATAAAAACTTTTTAAAACCAAGTTAGAAAAAAGAAAACAATTTGCTTCCCCCACCAAATTATCATATATTGGAGCGTCTAAATTAAGATTCTACTTTTTTTTTTAGGCGATGTAATAAACCATATTTTAGAGTAGGGTGCCTCCTGTCTTTACTTTGGTTTGTATATTTTTCATGTAGCAAAAATGCTTCCGGGAGATCTTTTTAGGATTCTAAAGGTTTGCCTTTTTTTACACTTTTTATTATCTTCGAAAAATGTACACAAATGTAAACAAGCAGTTTACGATTTGAAAGGCATCGTTAAAATGATAGTTCTTTCAACTTTATATTTTTATTTCGTCGTCTTCAAGTCCAATGTAAATAAGTTCTTGATGAGCCGTTCCTCTTAAATAATCCAATTTACCAAATGTACACTTCTAACGATTACTATGATATTGTCCATTGACTACTGTACACACTTTAACCCTTATCCTCGAGTGGCCTCTGGGACTTGATAAGTAGTGATTCCTTTATATAAAAAAAATTTCACTACTTTGATGGTGAATCTATAGTCAGTCTGTGCTGATTTTCCTTGCGATATTCGTTTTCAGCATACCTGAACACACTGAGGGTTGGCCCCTTTCATATGCCGCCTGTTAAAACATGGTCGCCAGTGATTTACATTTCAAAATACACGCATTAATAAAACTAGCTCCAAAACTAGTAGTCTGTCTGTCTGTGCTAATTTTCCTTGCGATATTCGTTTTCAGCATACCTGAAAAACTGATGGTTGCCCCCGTTCATATATCACCTGTTCAAACATGCTCGCCAGTGATTTACATTTCAAAATACACGCATTAATAAAACTAGCTACAACAGTATTTGTCTGTGCTCATTTTCCCTGCGATATTCGTTTTCAGCATACCTGAACAAAAAGAGGGTTTGCCCCTTTCATATGCCGCCTGTTAAAACATGGTCGCCAGTGATTTACATTTCAAAATACACGCATAATTTAAACTAGTTCCAAAACTAGTAGTCTGTCTGTCTCTGCTAATTTTTATTGCGATATTCGTTTTCAGCATACCTGAAAAACTGATGGTTGCCCCCGTTCATATGTCGCCTGTTCAAACATGGTCGCCAAGGATTTGCATTTCAAAATACACGCATTAATAAAACTAGCTCCCAAAATAAACTCTGTCTGTGTGTGCTAATTTTCCTTGCGATATTCGTTTTCAGCATACCTGAACAAACTGAGGGTTTGCCCCTTTCATATGCCGCCTGTTCAAACATGGTCGCCAGTGATTTACATTTCAAAATATACGCATTAGTATCTCGAAATATACGTATTAGTATCTCGAAAACTATTTGTCTGTGCCTTGCGATAGTCGTTTTCAGCATACCCGAACGATTTTATAATGGACAGTCCGACTGTTAACGAACCACACACACACAAAAAGACACACACACACACACACACACACACACACGTAAACTCAGTGAAAGTGTCTACTGTCGATAAGGTAGTTGTAAATTAGATTACTGGCTCTTATGAGTTTTAGTCTAACCATCCTTTACAACTGTGATACAGTAGAACAGTCCGTCTCTGGACAATTAGCAGTGTATCGCATAACTCAATGACAGTGTCGAATGTTGACTAGCTAGTTGTAAGTTAGGTTACTGGCTCTGATGAGTTACACTCTAACAACCCTTAATAACTGTGATACAGCGGAACAGTCCGTTTTTGGACAAGTGGCGGTGATCGCATAACTCATTGAAAGTGCCGAATGTCTATTAGCTAGTTGAAACTTAGATTACTGGCTTTAATGAGTTTCAGTCTAACCACACTTAATAACTTTGATACAGCGGAAGAGTCCGTCTGTTTCGCATAACTCATTGACAGTGTCGCGTGTCGATTAGCTAGTTGTAACTTCGTAGCCGAATGCCCCTTTAAGAAGAGACTTGAAGATAATAATTATTGTTATTTGTATTGTTATTCTTATCGTCCAGCCATGATGCACGTGCAGAAATCCATTTCCAACTCAACTGTGTTAAAAAAAACTTACTTCGAGACAAGAACGCCGACACTCGACTTCGAGACGAGTTTTCCCGGGACAAGTTTTCCGGGCACTGGTATAAGTGCTATGGATTCATCAGAGCACATCTCATTAAAGTACTTGTAAACAGGGATGCAACACTGAGGCGATGGGACAGACTTTGGAGATTGACCTATAGCACGGGGCCTATTAGATTAGATACTCTTTTTGTTTTTGTTTTTGTGCTCAACGATAAAAACCGACTTCTTCATTTGTGTTTGCTTCTCATTTTAACTTTTGCTCTAATAAGAGTTTCGCTAATGTGAAAAAGAAAACATGTTCGAACGTTTGCTGACATTTATTGGATGTGTTGCTACCAGTATTTTGCTTAATTTTCGAGTTTGGAGCGATTGTCGAGTCTCACAAGATGACTGTAAAATATCAGACACTTCTTTATTGTTCTAACTTAAAACTGTGCGCTACTTTTGTTTGTGTTAAATAAACGTTTTAAAATAAGTTAAAACAACATTTTCTCATATATTTATTTGTTCACTACTTTTTCGTTTTGTTCTTATTGAATGCGAAATATTCGCCGTGGAATTTCCACGGGTCACGATTATTTCGTTTTATTAATCTTAAGTTTCATAGAATAAAAAGTTCAGACACAACTTTGTCGAGCCATTTTTTAAAACTTACGTTTGACCCCGGCACGTGCAGTGCAGAGAACACGACCCTTTCTCTCCTTCCCCCACTTTCTCTCTTCTTTAGCTCGGTGACAAGCGAATGCTTATGTGTGCGTGCGTGCGTGCGTGTGTGTGTGTGTGTGTGTGTGCGTGCGTGCGTGCGACGTGCCAACGTCAAACGAAGTTTAAATTAAAATTCATTTCGTCGGTTTCAACAAAATTTTAAAAAAGTAAAAACTTTTTCCCGACCGGCCGGATTAGGGTTGTGAGGTGTGGTTAGAGTTCATGAAAATAAATGTTAGCAATAAAAACTTTTTAAAACCAAGTTAGAAAAAAGAACACAATTTGCTTCCCCACCAAATTATCGTATTATTGGAGGCCCCGATTCTTCTTTATTTTAAGCGATGTAATAAACCATATTTTTGAGTAGGTTTCCTCCTCTCTTTATTTTGGTTTGTATATTTTTTATGTTGCAAAAATGCTTCCGGGAGATCTTTTTAGGATTCTAAACGTTTACTTTTTTTTACACTTTTTATTATCTTCGAAAAATGTACACAAATGTAAACAAGCAGTTTACGAGTTGAAAGGCATCGTTAAAATATTTTTAGCGAGTTCATTAAATTTTATATTTTTATTTCGTCCTCTTCAAGTCCAATGTAAACAAGTTCTTGATAAGCCGTTCCTCTTAAGTCATCCAATTTACAAAATTTATACTTCTAACGATTACTATGATATTGTCCCATACTGCACACTCTTTAAACCCTCGAGTGGTCTCTGGGCCTTGATAAGTAGTGATTCCTTTGTAAAACAAAAAATATTTCAATACTTTGATGTGCTAGTTTTCCTTTTCATTTCAAAATGCACGCATTAATAAAACTGTCTTGAAAACTATTTGTCTGTGCTAACTTTCCTTGCGATATTCGTTTTCAGCATACCTGAACAAAGATAGGGTTGGCCCGTTTCATATGCCGCCTGTTCCAATATGGTCGCCAGTAATTTACATTTCAAAATACATGCATTAATAAAACTAGCTCGAAAACTATTTGTCTCTGCTAATTTTCCTTGCGATATTCGTTTTCAGCATACCTGAACAAACTGAGGGTTGGCCCCTTTCATATGCCGCCTGTTCAAACATGGGCGCCAGTGATCTACATTTCAAAATGCACGCATTAACTAAAACTAGCTCCAAAACTAGTAGTCTGTCTGTGCTAATTTTCCTTGCGATATTCGTTTTCAGCATACCTGAACAAACTGGATGCAACACTGAGGCGATGGGACAGACTTTGGAGATTGACCTATAGCACGGGGCCTATTAGATTAGATACTCTTTTTGTTTTTGTTTTTGTGCTCAACGATAAAAACCGACTTCTTCATTTGTTTTTGCTTCTCATTTTCGCTTTTGCTCTGATAAGAGTTTCGCTAATGTGAAAAAGAAAACATGTTCGAACGTTTGCTGACATTTATTGGATGTGTTGCTACCAGTATTTTGCTTAATTTTCGAGTTTGGAGCGATTATCGAGTCTCACAAGATGACTTTAAAATGTCAGACACTTTCTTTATTGTTCTAACTTAAAACTGTGCGCTACTTTTGTTTGTGTTAAATAAACGTTTTAAAATAAGTTAAAACAACAAAAATGTGATCTAGGTAGGTAGAAGGGTAACTTATCTTGCCTTTGGTAACATTCATTTTCTTATATATTTATTTGTTCACTACTTTTTCGTTTTGTTCTTATTGAATGCGAAATATTCGCCGTGGAATTTCCACGGGTCACGATTATTTCGTTTTATTAATCTTAAGTTTCATAGAATAAAAAGTTCAGACACAACTTTGTGGAGCCATTTTTAATCGATTTCATTTAACTTCTGTTTGACCCCGGCACGTGCAGTGCAGAGAACACGATCCTTTTCTCTCCTTCCCCCACCTTCTCTCTTCTTTAGCTTGGTGACATGCGTGCTTATGTGTGCGTTTGTGTGTGTGTATGCGTGTGTGCGTGCGTGCGTTTCACCAAAATAGGGTGGCCTCTCCTCTCTTTATTTTGGTTTGTATATTTTTCATGTTGCAAAAATGCTCCCGGGAGATCTTTTTAGGATTCTGAAGGTTTGCTCTTTTTTTACACTTTTTAAACGCAAAAAATGTAAACAGGCAGTTTACGATTTGAAAGGCATCGTTAAAATCGTATTTTTCGCTAGTTCTTTCAACTTTATATTTTTACTTCGTCGTCTTCAAGTCCAATGTAAATAAGTTCTTGATGAGCCGTTCCTCTTAAGTAATCCAATTTACCAAATTGACACTTCTAACGATTACTATGATATTGTCCAATTGACTACTGTACACACTTTAACCCTTATCCTCGAGTTGCCTCTGGGGCTTGATAAGTAGTGATTCCTTTATAAAATAAAAAAATATTTCAATACTATGATGGTGAATCTATAGTCAGTCTGTGCTAATTTTCTTTGCGATATTCGTTTTCAGCATACCTGAACAAACTGAGGGTTGGCCCCTTTCATATGCCACCTATTCAAACATGGTCGCCAGGGATTTACATTTCACAATACACGCATTAATAAAACTAGCTCCAAAACTAGTAGTCTGTCTATCTGTCTCTGCTAATTTTCCTTGCGATATTCGTTTTCAGCATACCTGAACAAATTGAGGGTTGGCCCCTTCCATATGCCGCCTGTTTAAACATGGTCGCCAGTGATTTACATTTCAAAATACACACATTAATAAAACTAGCAACAAAACTATTTGTCTCTGCTAATTTTCCTTGCGATATTCGTTTTCAGCATACCTGAACGCTTTTAAAATCAACATTTCGAATGTTAACGTAACACACACACACACACACACACACACACACGTAAACTCATTGATAGTGTCTACCGTCGATAAGCTAGTTGTAAATTAGATTACTCTCTGATGAGTTTTAGTCTAGCCACACTGTGATACAGCGGAACAGTCCGTCTGTTTGGCATAACTCAGTGAAAGTGTCGACTGTCGATTAACTAGTTGTAAATTCTTAAAGGAGAAGCCCCTTTAAGAAGAGACTTGAAGATAATAATTATTGTTATTATTTGTTGCTATTCTTATCGGCCAACCTGGGCCGTGCATTGTAAACAAAAATCCATTTCAAACTGAACTTTTTCAAAACTTAGTTCTTCTTCAAAGTGACAAGAATGCCGACACTCGACCGTATGTAGTGGTCGCTACATCAAAACAGCAAATTAGTGACGACCACTAGACCACCGATTCAAAGAGCTGGAACAAAGGAAGCAGGGAACAGAACACATGCAATAATAATATTTATAGAAAAGACTGAGACAAGTAACATCACGTCTGTGTGTGAGAGGGAGAGAAGTTGCAGAGAAAACTCTATGAGAAGCCAAGACCTGGAAGGGTGGACATTCTAAACATAGCAAATATCACAGCCTGATAGATAAAAGGCCACCAATATGGTCAAACTAATTGTCAAGGACGTATCATCGACTTGTATGAGCAACATCTACTTGAGTTGTGTGTAAGTTAGTTAACGAATTAAAAAACAAATATTAATTCGTGATAAACCTGTTCTTTCGGCAGCCTGTAAGATCTCATACAGACAGAAGGAGTGAAGAGTTGTATCAGCTGTGCGTCGTATTTTGCAGTTGAGATGTTCTTGATTGTAGAATGTAGAGTGTTGGCAGTGTGGCATTGTTGCCTCTTGTTTTTTTTTAAATCACAAATACACATAGGATGAAGACAATTTTTAATAAGGGACATAATCTCGGCTAACACCGTCAAAGGGAGATAATTTTGCTAAAACAACCTATTTGATTTTATTTATTTTTCTAAATTTATACGATCTTTTCCAAATTTAGGATGAGTTCAAAAAAGAAATCCGGTTCCAGCAAAGATTCTTTTTATTTAGCAGATGCCAAACTTATTCCACGGATTCGGCAGGTAAACAACGCCATTTTTTTTTTAAAAGAAAACATTTTTATTTTTTTAAATTTCTAATCGTTTCTCGCGATCACCAACTAAAAATGCGAACACGTGTTCTCTTGCACATGTTTCGACATTATCAATAAGGATGTTTTCTTTTGTGTATGAATTCATTTATAAATGAGAGTTCGTTCTTTTCTAGCATAGTGGCTCTTAAAAACAAAATAAAACCGCGATGCTTTTATTTTGTTTTTTTTTTTGTATATTCACAATGACACTTACTTAAAAAAAAAAAAAAAAAAAAAAACACGGAAAAATCGGGAAACACTATTGGGACGGAATTTCGAAAATCATAATCCGGTACTAGTGCACTTGCTGATTGATCAGCGCTATTTTTTAAAATCGTATTTCCAATTTTAATAAAAGTTTTATGATATGTTTTTTTTTATTCAATTGTAAGGTTAAATTATACAATAGGTACAAAATACCCTCCCCTCCCCATGTTAAGAATGGCTTTTTAAATAATAACGTTAATATTTCAGCACGGATCAATAAGTGCACTAGTACCCATAATCCTGAATTTCACATGAAAAGAATCGTATCTACGTATTCCTCGTATTTTTAAGATGATTATATCCAAAAATTACGAAAATCGATAAGGTAGAAAATTATTTATTAAAGAAAATAAACAATAGACTTTGATGAAAACGATCGTAAGACACAGGAGAGTTCAAAAGGGAGGTAATTTTCCGTTTTGTTTAAACAAGATAGCAGCAATTTTTCTCCTGCTAACACGATTAAAGTTTTTTTTTTAATAATTCAGTAATATTCAGGTAATTTCGACTGTATAATTTGGAAGGTGGTACCATTGTAACTTATTAGAATTGACAAGAAAATCAGTTGAGACCATTGTTTTTTTTTTTAAATCTGAAAACTCACTTTATCGACTACAAAATCTCGTGCCAATTCTGTAGAAGCACCGAAAGTCTATACAGAACGAAGATGTCATATTCCAAAAATCACTTAAACCGATCCATTAGTTTTTTTAAACTAAGAAAATCCAAATTTATGATTTTACTACTAAATTGTTATTGAACATAAGGCTGATAATGCTTATTAAGAGTCGACAGATCAAGTTTTTTTTATGTAATTGTTTTAAGCAAAAACGAGGTAAATATACAGATACGCTACAACAGAACACAGACCACTCTAATTTGTTTTTATATAGGTAATTGAGGTCGCTGACAACGAATCTGATAGTCAAACTTGGGGCAAATTTACCGTTTGCATGGTATTAACCCCTGAACCCACGAACTACTTTCCACTATTTTGTAGCTTCCGTTTACGTTACGAGCGCGGTGTTCTGTTGTAGCGTATCTGGATATTTACCAAAAACAATATTACGTACTTAATTGTCATGGCGAAAAATTTTCGGCGAAAATAGTAATAATCCAAAAATGACGAAAAATCAATGAGTAGAAAGTTATTTATAGTTCTAAGCAATTAAAAAAAAATTGGGTAAAATTGCGTTTTTCGGTGCAAGTCTATAAATGATCCACAAGTAATCTTTTTTACTATAAAAATCTGAAAAAAAATCTTTATAATGTACGTACTTGTCACTGCATGAAGATGTCATATTCCAAAAATCACGTAAATCGATCAAGTATTTTTTTAATTTAAGAAAATCAAATATTATGCAACATTTTATCGAAGAAAAACTTCACTCCATCTTGTTTTTGAATGATACACTGCTAGCGACACCTATTGGGAATGTTTGGAATATAAGATCAGCAAGGGGCAGACAATCGACTTTTCACACTATAGAAAAAAAAACTTGGAAAATTAAGACATTTATAAGTTTTTGAGGATGTTGAAAATGAAAATAACGTTTAAAATTCCAGCAAACGAGTAGTTTCCAAGATATGAAGAAATGTTAGTTTAAAGAAAGTGAGGGATCACTTTTCTATAATAATTTAACGTATAATGATCACTCACTTTATGGCCACCACTAGTAAATGTAAAGCCCTGAATATGATAATGATTTCTGTTTCTTTTGTTTCGACAGTATTTGTCTAGTCATGGAAGAAGCAAAAGTTTTAGTGTTGGCACGATGGCCAGAGATCTGCAGTCGTCATATGGGTAAGCGAAAATCAAACTTGAATTTTTTTAAATTTTTTTACCATACCAGCGTATTAGATTCATCCTTTTTTTTATTTTTTTACATAGGAGTCACCACTTATCAAGGTCCAGAGGCCACTCGAGGATAAGGGTTAAAGAGTGCACATTATCAGAATCATAGTAATCGTCAGTAGTGGAGATTTGTTAAATTTGTTAACTTAAGTGGAACGGCTCATCAAGAACTTGTTTGCATTAGACTTGAAGATGGCCATAAATGATGACTCCCAAGTTAAAAAAAAAAACAAAAACAAAGGAGGGGTGGGGGTGAATCTGTTACGCTGGTATGGTCATGTGGAATGTGTTCCAAGACCTTGAATCTTTACTTAGTGTTTTTCCTTTTTGAAAACTACCTCCGCAATTTCCGGGACTATACTCTTGTGGGAACAAGATGTTTTTTTTGATTGGAATTGTTTCATTGTACCATTGATTGGTTTGGCGTCTCAAATTATCTCTTGCAAAAAAAAAAAAATGCTTATTTTTGCTTGGTTGATTATCTCCCTTATGTAAAATTGTTCATGAACTCCTTTAGCGCCTCCTTTTAGGTGACGAGCTGCATGCCTAATCATTGAAGACGTCGCTTTAACATGACAGAAATTTAAGATTGAGATGTTGGCAAAGAATGCGTTTAGTCCTCTCCAATTGCAAAAACTTAGACACCAGGGTCGGAAAATGGGATTGAGAAGTCAGTGATCCCGAAGAGGGGCACTCTGATCTGCAAAAAGAGTCTGGACAGCCCTGTCGGGATTCTCCGGTAAGAGCGCCTCGGTGATTAGCAATAAACCAGCCGTTTCTCAAAGAGAGAAGGCAAAGCTTGGAAGGGTGGACCTCTTAGAACTGCACAGAACTAAACTTCTACTGCAAAATCGTATCCGGAACCGTATCATTACAGGAATGGTCTAATCTCTGTTGGTTTTGGGGGCCCAGCATAAATCAGTTTAATATGGAGGCAATTCAGACCCTCTCTCAAAAAGGAGGGGCAGGGAGGCACTCTGGAGTAGGTAACTACTGGGAAGACGGCCGAACAAAGACGTACTCTATTTTCATCGAAGCCTGACGTCATGTGTCAGTAAAAATAGGTAAGATAGAAGGGGTCCATTTAATCATGGCCGTATATCTGAAATTGAAAATTGTGAACCTGTGTTGTTGTCGTTATTATTGGCTCACAAGGAGCCTTCACATAGTTTCTCCTTGAAAACAGCCTGCGCTGTTCCCTGAAAGCTGAGTGACAACATGTCAGCACTCTCCATCTCTTTTGATAAGATTTGCAAATAAATTTGCATTATCCCAACAGCTGCTTACCATCGATTTCTCGTTGGCAGCGGCTATTGGTCTTCACTGGAATTTGAGTAGCTTTAAGCCTCCTCAAGGTTCCAATCAACAGAAACCAGATCATTACAGGAATGGTATGATCTCTGTTAATTCTGGGGGCACAGGATAAACATCCCTAGCCGAGGTAAGGTGGAACATGGTCAGCAAGATGCGACAGAGATATTCTTGTTAAAGATTTCCAGCTTCTGCCGATCAGCCTCATTGACCCTCATGCGTCTTTCAAACTTTTCTATTCAAAGTCAATCTTTGCTATTCGCACAGATCACCCGCTAGTCGTTGTTAAAACCTTAGTTTCCGCTAAATCAGCCACGGTCATTGTCTCGCTACCATAGACGAAAATCAGCCAGATGACAGGTAATTTGTCGTTATGATTTTTCCGACGTTTATTGTTTTGATTCTAATATTTGTGGCCAAGCGAAATCGTAAAATGCAAAGTACCTAATTTATTTTTATTTATACATTTAATTTTTTTCAGAGATTATAACAGGAAAAAAAGGACTGCATTCTTGAAAAGTGTCGAAAGAGGTTAGTGGTACATTTCCATTTTCTTTTTCTATCAGGATACGAATTGCATTTTTTGTAAATCATTAAATTTTTTTTATTTTCATCAGGATACGAATTGCACGCACTTTTTGTAATTTGAGGTGTGTGTTGAGCAAAAAAAAAAAATAAAAAGTGGTGGTAGGTAGGCAGGCTTGAACCCGTGACGCGAAGGCGAAAAAGAAAGTCGAGGTGTGTGTAAGGGTGTTAATTGAGCCAAAAAAAAAAAATTGATATCAACCTAGAAATTTCTACGATTCAGCGCGGTACCTAAAGCACCTAACCTTCCGGTGATCTGGCAAGAACCGATGTGTCAACGTGATCTGTACACACGTGTATTTTTGTGAGAATATACTTTATTTCCTTATAATATATACTAATCCTTATTTAAGAAGCTCAGTGTAATTCCAAAAGGACATAATGTAAACATGTTATAAGGTATTTACAGCTTCTTTTCCAATTTTCGGATTTTTTTTCATGGATGAATTGTTGCTATTTCTTCTGATGAGTTAAGGGCAAAATAGATTCACTGATTGATATAATAATTAAGTGATTGATTTTGTGTTACGAAACACATACTCTCAAGAATTGCATAAGTCAACTTTTTCTTTTTTTTTTTTTTTTTTTTTTACAAGGTGGTCACCACTTATCAAGGCCCGGAAGCCACTCAGAGATAAGGGTTATTGCATGTACAGTACGTTAGTGTTGGAGATCTGATAAAGTGTCTTACTTAAGGGGGCAGTTCATCAGGAATTTGTTAACATTGGACTTGTAGACATCCAGGTTGTAGTCAGGTGGGAAACAGGCAACCGGAACAGAGTTCCACAGGTGTGCACTTCTAAGAAAGAAGCCTTGTTTATGGAATCTACGTTTTGATTTTGGCACAGATAAAGAGTGGGGCAAATTTTTGACAGTGGTTTCAGCTAGACGGGTGAGGGAGGGGGACCAAAGATTGGAGCTCAGACAAGCACCTGCCATGGTAGTAACGATAACACAAAGACAGGCTCGCAAGAAAGAGAAAAGGGCATCACCCAGTAGGCCACGGAGCCTATTTTGTACTCTGTCAAGGCAGGATAGGCTGTTTTTAGCAGCTCGTGCCCATGAAACTTTTGCTGTCCTGTTTATTATTTAATCGTTTACTTTACTAATCGTTTTCTTGTTACGAGTACTTTTACGGGTCTGTGTGTTTATCACCGTTCTTCCATATACGGGCGTGGGTGTGTCTGCATGCTCTTGCGTGCAGTTCACTGTTATATGTGTGTGTGTGTGTGTGTGTGTGTCAACATTTTTTAGCTTTTCTATTTATCTACCACTTACCTAACTTTATGAATATAGAATTATCTACTTTTTTAAATTTGTTTTGAATTCTATTGCGTAGCCTACGAAATCATTTGTAAGGATGAACCATCTTCGGAAGAGGCGGATGATTTTACGAGTCAGTTGGAAAAGAAGCACATTGCTAGTAAGAAGAGTGGTTTCCGGTAAGTATTACTGGTTATTGATTGATTATTACTGATTATTGATTATTTTAATAAAATAACTCTTTAACACTAGCGGGACCTGTAGAAATTCCACAGGGGACTGCTTCATATCTAATATATTGATGTTGGCATTCTGTAGATGTTCAGCGTGAATGGAGACGCCCTGATATTATTGTAGCTCTTTTGTTAAAACTGCAAAAGTGTTTATACATCGGGATTAGTGGCGCCAACTAGTTAAAAGTACTCTTTTGGCAAGCATGCATATAAAGAGCACTTTTTTTTTTAGTCGGTGCAATTACCCCTGGATTTGGTGCAATTACTCCGAAGTACGGTATGTAAATAACAAAGCGCTGTTTGCAATTTGTTTACATTGGACTTGCAATTTGTCATTTTGCAGAGGGAGGCAACTCTCGTTTACTAAGAGATTCGTTTACGTTTTCATTAAATTTTTGAGCGAGCAGCTATGGAACGTCGCAGACTGAGACACCAACGAGCGGCGACCACTCATCATCCAAACTCAAATCCTGTCTTCCCGTGCTCTATCTGTGTAAAGCAGTGTAGACGACGCATCGGGCTTCACAGTCATCAACGGAGACATAGAGTCAATTTTTAAAAAAAAATGGAGACATCGTCATCCACATGGATGGTTGGTTGTTTTTGTTTTACGGCATATCAACGTTTTTCAGGTTATTTAATGCCGAATCTAGTTATTTTGAGGAACGATTATTTAATGGAGTATATTTGTTTTTTAAGTCGGATTCTATTTAACTCATAGTTAGGACCCTAACAGGGTCAGAGTGGACCTGGGAGCAATGGCAATTAAAGGGTGGTTCCACACTCCCCAAGGCCCGCAAGGTGGCGGCCTCACCATCAGATATAGTTTTAGGTCATATCCAGGACCCCAGATGGATGGACTATCATAACTAACTAGCTAGCTTGTCCAATCAAATAACGACACTTTGTTACTGCAATACGATCAGGGGAAAAAAAACGTTATCTAAATATCTATCCAGTTATGTGTGAACTTGAAATTCTGATCTGATGTTTGGTTTTCCGTCTTCCTTCTCCAGATACAGTGAGGATTGCATCGATGCCGAAAGCGACACAACGGAGAAAAGCTTTTCCTCTGACAACGCTGATTACGTCATGTACAAGGTATTCACATTTTAACATCGACATTTCTTTTTGCGTTAACATTTCTTTATTGACTACGTGTATGTCTATGCAGTAGAACCTCGGGATACGGTGGCCCTAGGATACGTTGTTTTTTAGTTTACGATGTGGAATACAATGTTTTTCAAGCCCCTAGTTACGGTATTTGCCCCGCCTTACAGTGTTATTTATAATGTTATTTGATTATATACATGTGTATTATATATTGTACTGTATTTTGTGTTGTAATTTTTGATATGTACTTTTTTTTAGCCTCCACCATACGGCGATTTCACCTTACGATTCCAACCCGCGAACAGATTAATGCCATATTCTGGGGTTCTACTATATATATATACATATATATATATATATATATATATATAACTTCTGATAAATATATTATTTTCACTTTGACTTTCCATGTCTCACTGACTTTAGCAAATAGGGTGCATACCTTTATAACTATTTGCTAATATTTTCACTCCTCTGATGAGATGGTAGACATCGAAACCCTATAGGTTAAGGAGATAAACTTTCTAAAACATTCTTTGTCTTGCTTAGAATAATAAAAATTCTTTGATATGAAACTCAACCACTTCATTTCATTTCAATGAGAGTTTTTTGAAATTCATTGAATTACAATTTAATATATATATATATATATATATATACACACACACACAGACATACATACATACATGTAGCCAGCATTGTATAATTGAAGAAACATATTTTCACATATATATATTACTAGCAAAAGTACCCGTCGTTGACTGGGTTCAAAAACAGCCTACAGAAAATGGACTCTGATTTATGAAAGTATGATAGGTTATCAAAAGGAAGGGTTGTAATGAGATAGCTTCGAATTTGGGGGTATCAAAACCAAAGCAAAATATGATGAAAGTAAACATAAAATAGATAAACCCCATAATTTGTTATACCATACCTGTTCACACTGAAACACTTATCACAATATTCTGTGGATCTATATTAAAAAACCTTGTTAAACTTTGTGACATATTTCCATTCTATGGAGGTCAAGCGCAAACGAACACCCCATAATTTTATTATACCATATTTCTTCAAACTGAAACATAATTATCAAAGTATACTTACGCAGATAGATATGAAAAGTCTTTATTAAAGTTTGTGCCTATTTCCATTCTATGGAGGCGAGGCGCGAACGCAGACCCTACAATTTTATTATACCATCCCTATTTAAGTTAAAACATACTTATCAAAGTATTATTATGTACATCTATATCAAAAACACTTGTAAACGTTTTTTTTTTACTTTTTAAATTTTTTATTTCCATACTTTGTGGACCAGGCGCGTATGCAGACCCCACAATTTTAATGAATCATCATTATGCCAGATCAAACATACCCATTCCTGTGTCTCGATACATCATTATATGTGATCAGTTTTCTATAATAGTCAACCATATAGGAGCCTATTCGTGACCAGACACAACACAGACGTTCAGGTTTATATTATATTATATATATATATGGAAATTTCTCCTTTTATATATACCAATCCTTTAATTTATGAAGCTCAATGTAATTACAGAGCATATAACAAATAAATGACAAAAGTCTATATTCCAAATTTTAAGATGTTCACCATCTTACCATTTATTAATGCTTTATTCTGGAGTTCTACTCTCTATATATATACGTATATGTATGTCTGTGAATATATATATATATATATATATATAAATTATTTACTATAATAATTTTTTCCTGAGTTTTTATTTTTAATTTAAAATTTTTTTTTTATTTCTCATTTGCTATTCCTAACGTTTTCGTATTTTCCGCAGGACACAAACGCAATGAACAACTTCATGACCTCCATCTACCAGAATAACAAAAAGACGGAAAAATCCAGCAACGTCATGGAAGTACCAAATGAAACAAACGTTTCAAAACCGACATTACCAACCTCCACGCCTTGCAAGCGGGTTTCGTCTCCGGCCCCATCTCCGACCCTGTCGGTCCCTTCTGCTCTCACTGGCATGTCTAGTTCCTCGAAGACACCATCCCATCCACCCAGCCCTCATCACAAACCGTCTCTCACCCCTTTGTCCACACCAGTCGCCTCTTCCACTCCTTACATAATGAACCACTCTCCCATACATATGGCTTCTAACAACAAAAAATCCAATACTAATCGTTCTTATTTGGCAGATGATGTAAATTTGACCAAAAACAAAATGGTGGATGGAAATCGACTGAAAGCTTACGATTCCAAAAGGTTCTCAGCTCATGATGTAACCCCAACTCAACCGAATGAGAGGAGAAAGAATGCGACATCAGACGTTGTCTCTGCCGTGAAGGCGTCCAAGGTTGGTATAATGTTCGGATTTCTATTACTTTGATCTTATAGTTTCGTATACATTCATGTCATGATTGTTGAGTTCCTTTGACCTCATCCCCCTACCGTCGATATCTCACTAATCGTAATTTTGCACGTGTCGCTTTCATGCAAATTATTATGATTGATAAGTATTGAAAATATTTGAGGATTTTGCTTCTGTTTCTGAATTTTTGAGATGAGGATTTGTTTTTTATATTATTTGGATTCTTTGGACTGCTGTTCTCATCTTGAATGTTATGGTTTATATAATCTCTAACCTTCACGTATGTCTTGTCGGATTCTGTAATCTTTTTGTCGAACCCTGGGAATCTTTCTATCGAACTTTGGGAATCTTTCTGTCAAACTCTGGGAATCTTTTTGTCAAACTCTGGGAATCTATCTGTTTAACACTACATTCAGATTCAAGTTTCTTAACAACAGCATCAGTGACAGTTGTTGCTGGTATGTATCGGACGACTTTTAGAAATTAACTTTGAAAATAACCTATCTCTGGCCAGGTCTTAATTTATCCATCTTTCTTAATTGATCCGTTTGCACTTAATGATCACAACTTGGATTTTTTAAAAATTTTACACAAACATTAGTCATGGTAAAAGTAAATTTTTCACTTGTGAAAGGGGGACCCCACATGCTCAGCTTGTTAATTCTTATCCTTCAGGTTAGAGACAAGTGGTGAATTCCAATTAAAAACAAAGCCACTAATACTGCTTATTTATTTTTTTAGGATGCAGATATTCCATCATCAAAAAGACCGAGATTGTCAGAACGTTCACGGCAAGAACAACCAGATAAAAATACACAAAGCAAAGGTAGGTTTTAAGATTAACTCTTAATAAAACTCTTTAGAGTAACTTTCAATTTGCATCTTAAAACGGTACACTTATATCCAGTCTATTGCTAAGGTCGTTGAACAAATGATTGGATCATTTTATCGCTCCAGAAAGCACCCAACTCCAGATACAAGCCTATATCTAAAATTTCAAGTGTGTAGACCCCAAATTGTCGAAGGAGTTTGGTAGGGTTGTCAACAGTCAAATTGTTGAACTTTGACCCCCTTAACAGCTTAATTTCTGGCCCAAAACCAATCACATAGATTTTCCCAAATCTCAGTACCCTGTATATCAAATTTCGAGTCTGTAGACTAAAAATTGACAGAGTTATTGCGTAGGGAAATGTACACAGACACGTTCACTTTTATAGATATATAGATTTGGCTTGTGTAAATTACATGATAAAATATTTGCTCTACTAATAAGAATTTTAGTATTGAACACTATCGGAAATATCTCTACTTTATTATTGAGTTTTAATTTATGTTATTTTTGTCTTTTTTTAGAGTTTGGATTTCAGATTTCAAGTACAACTTTTGCTGATGTTGGAGGTAATGAACAGTGTTTATTGGTACGTAATTATTTTACTTATTTCCATCTTTCTAGCTGCTTATATATATATCTGACTTTTTCTCCTTTGATCTTGAGCAAATGGTACAATGGGGAAAGCGGTGGCTGGTTACTTTTAATACATCTAAAACCAAACTTCTATCTTTACATCATCAACACTCTGATCCCTATCTGGCATCAATTGAAATGAATGGCTCTCGTCTTGGGGAGGCTCCATGTTTTAACAAACTTCTAGGCTTGACCTTTACTCCTGATCTGAAATGGAACACATGCATCAAATCCATTGCCAAGGCCACTGGAAAAATGGTAGGATCCTTCTACCGCTCTAGTAGATATCTCACTCCTGATGCAATTCTCTACCTATATAAAAGCCAGGTACGGCCAACGATGGAGTATTATTGCAACATCTTTTTTTTTTTTTTTTTTTTTTTTTTTTTATTCAATTTTCACTCCAAACAAGGCACAGTGCCACTTTGAAGCAGGGGGCTACTATTAGGGACTTAATTAGCTGGGTCATTATGAAGGGAGAAGAGTAGAAAGATGTTTGTTAACATTACACTTGAACTTCTGCATATCATTGCAGTTGGAAAAGCAGAATCCCGGAAGGGAGTTCCAAAGACCAGCAGTTCTGGGGAAGAAACTATTGGAGTAAAAGGCTTTCTTGCACCTAGGGATCTCTACTGTAAAGGGATGAGACCTAGTAGCTTGTCGGGTTTGTCGGGGGTAGTTACGTCGGGGAGGTACAAGTGTTTGCAGTTCGTCAGAGCATTCACCATTAAAGTATTTGTAGAACAGGCAGAGGGATGCCACAGTTTGTCGATGGGACAGAGGCTGAAGCCTAGATGACAGTTTAGGACCTATCAGGTTGGCGACTCTCTTTTGAACCCTGTCCAGGAGCGAGAGACAAGCAGCAGATGCACCAGCCCAGATGTGACAACAGTACTCCATACATGGGCGAATGGTTGCCTTATAGAGGTATAGGATACTGTCAGGCATAAGTAGTTTTCTAGCACGGTAGAGGGAGCCAACCTTCCTTGCAGCAGCCTTGGCAATGCTCTCAATGTATCTATTCCAGTTCATATTCCCTGTAAACGTTAGGCCGAGGAGTTTAAAAGAAGTACTTTCAGGCAATGTGTTCTTGGCCATTGCTATTGGTGGTAGAGAAGGTTTCTTGTAGTTATTGAAGGAAACAAGCTTAGTCTTAGCAGCATTGAATGTGACCGACCATTTTTGTCCCCATTCCACTACGGATTGGAGGTCATCCTCTAGTGTTTCTGCCATTTCCTTGGATATGTGTTCATTTGTTATAGAGAGTGGTGTCATCGGCAAATATACCCATCTCCAAAACAATTTTATCAGGGAGGTCATTTATGAATATCAGGAATAATAGAGGTCCAAGGATAGACTCCTGAGGTACTCCCGCATTTATGTCATATTGTTTGGATGTACGACCGTCGAGGACAACTTTGATTTTTCTATTACTTAAGGATTTAATTACTTTATGAATTCTTCCAGTGATTCCATATGATCTAATTTTCCTTAGGAGACCATCGTGCCATACCCTGTCAAAAGCCTTAGATATATCGAGGGCTACCGCTCTACCCTCCCCTGTTTTATCCAATGAACGGTATATACGTTCAGAAACTACAGTTAAGATATCTGCTGTTGAACGGGCTTGCCTGAATCCATATTGTTTGTCAGTCAGGAGTTTAGCAGCTGTTAGGTGCTGGACTAGGGCTTGATTAACTAAGGACTCAAATATTTTGGCGAAAAGCGGGAGGAGGCTAATGGGGCGATAATTTAGTGGGTCAGTTCTTTCACCAGAATTCTTGAAGACTGGTACTACAGAGGCAGTTTTCCAGCAGTCGGGAAAACAAGATTCGTTAAGGCATTTATTGTAAAGTTTGGAGAGAACTGGAGCAACCACGGCAGAGCATTTTTTTAATAGCACAGCCGGGATGAGATCTGGTCCACATGCTTTTGAGGTGTCTAGGTTTTTTATAATAGCATGTACCTGAGAAGGGGTGATTTTCAAATCGTCTAGTGTGGCGTCTGTTCGCAGAGGAAAATCAGGGAGTGAGTGGTGTACCGAGTTCAGTGTGGAGTTTGAGGCAAACCGACTGGCAAGCAGATTAGCCTTGTCAGTTGCCGTGCAAGCAACCTCATGATTGTTTGTTAATGGGGGAATAGTTGACTGCCCATTATTAACTACGCTTAACGATGCGCTTTCTGGTGGTTTCAGAGTAATCTGTCTTAGCTGTCTCTATCATTCTCTTACAATTATTTCTAGCTTCTATAAACTTCTGTTTGTTTGAGCTGGACTTATGTCAGTTGAATCTGCGGAACGCATGCTGCCTTTGACATATGGCAGCTGCACAAGCAGAAGTAAACCATTGGGGAGAGTGGGGCTTGCTATAGAATTTCCGTGCGGGAACATGTGTTTCAATAGCAGTTTTGAACCATTCAGTGGTCTCATTTGCACACTGTTTCGCTGGAAGAGTAAAGATATTTTGCCATGGGGCATCTCTGATGAGCTCCCTGATGGCTTCCCAATCAGCCTTTTTGTAATACCTCGTTGTTTTGAGTAGTGGGTCTTCAGTTTTAGGGCGAGAATTTAGGCTGATTTTTACCATTATCACAGCGTGATCAGCATTTCTGAGTGGGCTGTGGGCATTTGTTATACAGTCATTGGGAACCGTTGTCAGAAAGAGATCTAGAAGTGAGGCATGTTGATCGTGCTGGCCTGGGAAACGTGTTGGAAATGTAACCAACTGAGATAGGGAATGGGATAAAGAGAAGCTATGTGTTGCGCTACCAGCTACATCTGTGTGATTAGAGAATCCTAGCCAGTTACTGTGGTGGACATTGAAGTCACCAAATACATGTATTTGTGCGCTAGTATCGAGGGAGAGTGCTATATCTATGCTGTCTGAGACTTTGTTTATTAGGGTACAGTCTTGGTTTGAGGGAGAGCGGTAGAGAAAATACAAGTAGCTAATATTGTGTTGCATATTTAGTCTGAAGCACATAAAGGCCTGGTCCTCTGATTCTAGTTTTATTTCTCTAGTCAGGGGGAGGGTGTTACGAATATAGACTCCAAGTCCATGCATATGTCTGTCCGAATCCTTACGGTAGAGTGGGAGATAACTAGGCATGTTAAAGTGGTTAGAGGGAATGGAGGAGTGAAGGTTAGTTTCACTTAATGCTAAGATATCCGGGGTGTTTACAAGGAGAAATGACTCAACATCATCTAAGTTAGTTCTAAGCCCGCGGATATTAGTAAATGCAAGCCTCAAGGGAGGAGGCAGGAGATGCTAGAAAGACCTTATTATGCCTTGACAGAGTTTAAAACAGACTTCGTAATCTAGTGGTGGATGCCCTTTTCTCTTTTAAACGTTTTATTTGTAACACAACTTGTTCCCAGGTAACATCGGACCTGTACAACTAAATATAATAAGATATTTTTTTTTTTTTTTTGTTATTTTCATCTTTCTAGGATATATGCAAAATTCTGGTCCACATGAAACATCCAGAGATCCATCGTCAGCTGGGTGTCACTCCTCCACGAGGTCTTTTACTCCATGGACCTCCAGGCTGCGGAAAGACGTTACTGGCTAATGCCATTGCAGGGGTAAAAAAAAAAAATCACAATCTTTGTTTTTTAAATTTTTTTAACAGGCAGGAACATTTCCAGCGATCACCACTTTGAAACATCTCTGCCTTATTAAAAACGCGTAGGAACACGACGTTGTGAATGTGACCACACGCATGCATAAAAGCAAAGGAACTATGTTTACACTCCGTCGCGCTCGAATACGGTGATCAGTCCCGAAGAAGCAGGCAGGCACTATAAAGACATTTACCTGCCAATACCAGACCACTTTCTCTCCAAATTTTCAAGTGCAACACGTCATCATGAGACATTAATACACCCAGCATGGTTTTATGTGGGTCGCAAATTTGGAGTCGGCTTTCAGCTGTCATGTTTGCTGAATCTTCTAGATAGTTTTTATTTTTCGATAATTGTTGAGCATTTGTGCATTTTAGATCTGGAGGACACTTTTTTTCTTGACTGGATAGAGGTCCTAATAGCGAGTTACTATCCAGTCATGGCTGATGGAACAAGAACATGCTACCCCTATGAAGTAAATAAAGGGTTCCACTTGAAATTATGTCCAAATTCCTGAGTTCGCCAGAAACATTCCCGAGTTTGACAAGATACACCTAAAGAAGGTCGGAGGTTACATCGACTGAAACGTGAAAATCACACTCAAGATGAATCTAAATAATACGAGCTGATTTTATGTTCTCTCCTTCTGCAAACCAGGTGCTTTGCCTGGGTTGATCTGGTCAATATAAGATCTTTTTCTTTTCTTGTCGACAAATCATCCAATTCCATGATCTTTTTGTGGCCATCAATGACAGATTCATCTACTTCTGAAGAATTGATCTATGAAATGTTTATGCCATTGTTTCATAATATCTAACCAGTACTCCTGATCAGTGCTGAAGAATCCTTTGATTTACGACAACAGAAGCAGAGAGGACGGACCAAACACCGACCTTTTTTTTTTTTTTTTTTTTTTTTTTTACACAGTGATCACCACTTATAAAGGCCCGGAAGCCACTCAGGGATAAGGGTTATTGCAAGTACATTACGTTAGTGAGGAGATTTGCTGAAATGTTTACTTAAGGGGGCGGTTCATTAGGAATTTGTTAACATTGGACTTGAAGACATCCAAGTTGTAGTCCGGAGGGAAGCAGGCAGACGGAACAGAGTTCCACAGGCGTGCAGTTCTAAGAAAGAAGCTTTGTTCATGGAATCTGCGTTTTGATTTAGGCACAGATATAGAGTGGGGGAAATCTATAAGGTGGCCAGAAAGTGGGTGCTCATTTTAAGTTAAATTTACATGGAAACTGATCAACTACTTTTCGAAAAACTAATTTCTTCATATCATGAAAATCATTTTTTTGCGACGGAAACGGTTTTAAGATTCGGTTTTAGCACACCTAAATCTACAAAAAAATTATTTTCTTATATATGGACGTGAGACGGGCCTTAATTTAAAATAATACCAGCGTGTATTCAATTGAAATTTCTAAGTCCAAACAAGAGGGGACGTAGGTATAGGTAGATGAGAATCCTATAGACCAAGTCAAGTCAACGTGTATTCAATTGAAAATTTCTAAGTCCAAACAAGAGGGGACGTTGGTATAGGTAGATGAGAATCCTACAGACCAAGTCATCTCAACGTGTATTCAATTGAAAATTTCTAAGTCCAAACAAGAGGGGACGTAGGTTTAGGTAAATGAGAATCCTATAGACCAAGTCAAGTCAACGTGTATTCAATTGAAAATTTCTAAGTCCAAACAAGAGGGGACGTAGGTTTAGGTAAATGAGAATCCTATAGACCAAGTCAAGTCAACGTGTATTCAATTGAAAATTTCTAAGTCCAAACAAGAGGGGATGTTGGTATAGGTAAATGAGAATCCTATAGACCAAGTCAAGTCAACGTGTATTCAATTGAAAATTTCTAAGTCCAAACAAGAGGGGACGTTGGTATAGGTAAATGAGAATCCTATAGACCAAGGCAAGTCAACGTGCATTCAATTGAAAATTTCTAAGTCCAAACAAGAGGGGACGTTGGTATAGGTAAATGAGAATCCTATAGACCAAGGCAAGTCAACGTGTATTCAATTGAAAATTTCTAAGTCCAAACAAGAGGGGACGTTGGTATAGGTAAATGAGAATCCTATAGACCAAGGCAAGTCAACGTGCATTCAATTGAAAATTTCTAAGTCCAAACAAGAGGGAACGTAGGTATAGGTAAATGAGAATCCTATAGACCAAGGCAAGTCAACGTGTATTCAATTGAAAATTTCTAAGTCCAAACAAGAGGGGACGTTGGTATAGGTAAATGAGAATCCTATAGACCAAGTCAAGTCAACGTGTATTCAATTGAAAATTTCTAAGTCCAAACAAGAGGGGACGTTGGTATAGGTAAATGAGAATCCTATAGACCAAGGCAAGTCAACGTGTATTCAATTGAAAATTTCTAAGTCCAAACAAGAGGGGACGTTGGTATAGGTAAATGAGAATCCTATAGACCAATGCAAGTCAACGTGTATTCAATTGAAAATTTCTAAGTCCAAACAAGAGGGGACGTTGGTATAGGTAAATGAGAATCCTATAGACCAAGTCAAGTCAACGTGTATTCAATTGAAAATTTCTAAGTCCAAACAAGAGGGGACGTAGGTATAGGTAAATGAGAATCCTATAGACCAAGTCATCTCAACGTGTATTCAATTGAAAATTTCTAAGTCCAAACAAGAGGGAATGTAGGTATAGGTAAATGAGAATCCTATAGACCAAGTCATCTCAACGGGTATTCAATTGAAAATTTCTAAGTCCAAACAAGAGGGGACGTTGGTATAGGTAGGTGAGAATCCTATAGACCAAGGCAAGTCAACGTGCATTCAATTGAAAATTTCTAAGTCCAAACAAGAGGGGACGTTGGTATAGGTAAATGAGAATCCTATAGACCAAGTCAAGTCAACGTGTATTCAATTGAAAATTTCTAAGTCCAAACAAGAGGGGACGTTGGTATAGGTAAATGAGAATCCTATAGACCAAGTCAAGTCAACGTGTATTCAATTGAAAATTTCTAAGTCCAAACAAGAGGGGACGTTGGTATAGGTAAATGAGAATCCTATAGACCAAGGCAAGTCAACGTGCATTCAATTGAAAATTTCTAAGTCTAAACAAGAGGGGACGTAGGTATAGGTAAATGAGAATCCTATAGACCAAGTCAAGTCAACGTGTATTCAATTGAAAATTTCTGAGTCCAAACAAGAGGGGACGTAGGTATAGGTAAATGAGAATCCTATAGACCAAGTCATCTCAACGTGTATTCAATTGAAAATTTCTAAGTCCAAACAAGAGGGAATGTAGGTATAGGTAAATGAGAATCCTATAGACCAAGTCATATCAACGTGTATTCAATTGAAAATGTCTAAGTCCAAACAGGAGGGGACGTTGGTATAGGTAGGTGAGAATCCTATAGACCAAGTCAAGTCAACGTGTATTCAATTGAAAATTTCTAAGTCCAAACAAGAGGGGACGTAGGTATAGGTAGATGAGAATCCTACAGACCAAGTCATCTCAACGTGTATTCAATTGAAAATTTCTAAGTCCAAACAAGAGGGGACGTAGGTATAGGTAAATGAGAATCCTATAGACCAAGGCAAGTCAACGTGTATTCAATTGAAAATTTCTAAGTCCAAACAAGAGGGAACGTAGGTATAGGTAAATGAGAATCCTATAGACCAAGTCATATCAACGTGTATTCAATTGAAAATGTCTAAGTCCAAACAAGAGGGAACGTAGGTATAGGTAAATGAGAATCCTATAGACCAAGTCAAGTCAACGTGTATTCAATTGAAAATGTCTAAGTCCAAACAAGAGGGGACGTTGGTATAGGTAAATGAGAATCCTATAGACCAAGGCAAGTCAACGTGTATTCAATTGAAAATTTCTAAGTCCAAACAAGAGGGGACGTTGGTATAGGTAAATGAGAATCCTATAGACCAAGGCAAGTCAACGTGTATTCAATTGAAAATTTCTAAGTCCAAACAAGAGGGGACGTTGGTATAGGTAAATGAGAATCCTATAGACCAAGGCAAGTCAACGTGTATTCAATTGAAAATTTCTAAGTCCAAACAAGAGGGGACGTTGGTATAGGTAAATGAGAATCCTATAGACCAAGTCAAGTCAACGTGTATTCAATTGAAAATTTCTAAGTCCAAACAAGAGGGGACGTTGGTATAGGTAAATGAGAATCCTATAGACCAAGGTAAGTCAACGTGTATTCAATTGAAAATTTCTAAGTCCAAACAAGAGGGGACGTAGGTATAGGTAAATGAGAATCCTATAGACCAAGTCAAGTCAACGTGTATTCAATTGAAAATTTCTAAGTCCAAACAAGAGGGAACGTAGGTATAGGTAAATGAGAATCCTATAGACCAAGTCAAGTCAACGTGTATTCAATTGAAAATTTCTAAGTCCAAACAAGAGGGGACGTAGGTATAGGTAAATGAGAATCCTATAGACCAAGTCAAGTCAACGTGTATTCAATTGAAAATTTCTAAGTCCAAACAAGAGGGAACGTAGGTATAGGTAAATGAGAATCCTATTGACCAAGTCAAGTCAACGTGTATTCAATTGAAAATTTCTAAGTCCAAACAAGAAGGGACGTTGGTATAGGTAAATGAGAATCCTATAGACCAAGTCAAGTCAACGTGTATTCAATTGAAAATTTCTAAGTCCAAACAAGAGGGAACGTTGGTATAGGTAAATGAGAATCCTATAGACCAAGTCAAGTCAACGTGTATTCAATTGAAAATTTCTAAGTCCAAACAAGAGGGAACGTTGGTATAGGTAAATGAGAATCCTATAGACCAAGTCAAGTCAACGTGTATTCAATTGAAAATTTCTAAGTCCAAACAAGAGGGAACGTTGGTATAGGTAAATGAGAATCCTATAGACCAAGTCAAGTCAACGTGTATTCAATTGAAAATTTCTAAGTCCAAACAAGAAGGGACGTTGGTATAGGTAAATGAGAATCCTATAGACCAAGTCAAGTCAACGTGTATTCAATTGAAAATTTCTAAGTCCAAACAAGAGGGAACGTTGGTATAGGTAAATGAGAATCCTATAGACCAAGTCAAGTCAACGTGTATTCAATTGAAAATTTCTAAGTCCAAACAAGAGGGGACGTAGGTTTAGGTAAATGAGAATCCTATAGACCAAGTCAAGTCAACGTGTATTCAATTGAAAATTTCTAAGTCCAAACAAGAGGGAACGTTGGTATAGGTAAATGAGAATCCTATAGACCAAGTCAAGTCAACGTGTATTCAATTGAAAATTTCTAAGTCCAAACAAGAGGGAACGTTGGTATAGGTAAATGAGAATCCTATAGACCAAGTCAAGTCAACGTGTATTCAATTGAAAATTTCTAAGTCCAAACAAGAGGGAACGTTGGTATAGGTAAATGAGAATCCTATAGACCAAGTCAAGTCAACGTGTATTCAATTGAAAATTTCTAAGTCCAAACAAGAAGGGACGTTGGTATAGGTAAATGAGAATCCTATAGACCAAGTCAAGTCAACGTGTATTCAATTGAAAATTTCTAAGTCCAAACAAGAGGGAACGTTGGTATAGGTAAATGAGAATCCTATAGACCAAGTCAAGTCAACGTGTATTCAATTGAAAATTTCTAAGTCCAAACAAGAGGGAACGTTGGTATAGGTAAATGAGAATCCTATAGACCAAGTCAAGTCAACGTGTATTCAATTGAAAATTTCTAAGTCCAAACAAGAGGGGACGTAGGTATAGGTAAATGAGAATCCTATAGACCAAGTCAAGTCAACGTGTATTCAATTGAAAATTTCTAAGTCCAAACAAGAGGGAACGTTGGTATAGGTAAATGAGAATCCTATAGACCAAGTCAAGTCAACGTGTATTCAATTGAAAATTTCTAAGTCCAAACAAGAAGGGACGTTGGTATAGGTAAATGAGAATCCTATAGACCAAGTCAAGTCAACGTGTATTCAATTGAAAATTTCTAAGTCCAAACAAGAGGGAACGTTGGTATAGGTAAATGAGAATCCTATAGACCAAGTCAAGTCAACGTGTATTCAATTGAAAATTTCTAAGTCCAAACAAGAGGGAACGTTGGTATAGGTAAATGAGAATCCTATAGACCAAGTCAAGTCAACGTGTATTCAATTGAAAATTTCTAAGTCCAAACAAGAGGGAACGTTGGTATAGGTAAATGAGAATCCTATAGACCAAGTCAAGTCAACGTGTATTCAATTGAAAATTTCTAAGTCCAAACAAGAAGGGACGTAGGTATAGGTAAATGAGAATCCTATAGACCAAGGTAAGTCAACGTGTATTCAATTGAAAATTTCTAAGTCCAAACAAGAAGGGACGTTGGTATAGGTAAATGAGAATCCTATAGACCAAGTCAAGTCAACGTGTATTCAATTGAAAATTTCTAAGTCCAAACAAGAGGGAACGTTGGTATAGGTAAATGAGAATCCTATAGACCAAGTCAAGTCAACGTGTATTCAATTGAAAATTTCTAAGTCCAAACAAGAAGGGACGTTGGTATAGGTAAATGAGAATCCTATAGACCAAGTCAAGTCAACGTGTATTCAATTGAAAATTTCTAAGTCCAAACAAGAGGGAACGTTGGTATAGGTAAATGAGAATCCTATAGACCAAGTCATCTCAACGTGTATTCAATTGAAAATTTCTAAGTCCAAACAAGAGGGAACGTTGGTATAGGTAAATGAGAATCCTATAGACCAAGTCAAGTCAACGTGTATTCAATTGAAAATTTCTAAGTCTAAACAAGAGGGGACGTAGGTATAGGTAAATGAGAATCCTATAGACCAAGGTAAGTCAACGTGTATTCAATTGAAAATTTCTAAGTCCAAACAAGAGGGGACGTAGGTATAGGTAAATGAGAATCCTATAGACCAAGGTAAGTCAACGTGTATTCAATTGAAAATTTCTAAGTCCAAACAAGAGGGGATGTGGATATAGGTAAATGAGAATCCTATAGACCAAGTCAAGTCAACGTGTATTCAATTGAAAATTTCTAAGTCCAAACAAGAGGGAACGTAGGTATAGGTAAATGAGAATCCTATAGACCAAGTCAAGTCAACGTGTATTCAATTGAAAATTTCTAAGTCCAAACAAGAGGGGACGTAGGTATAGGTAAATGAGAATCCTATAGACCAAGTCAAGTCAACGTGTATTCAATTGAAAATTTCTAAGTCCAAACAAGAGGGAACGTAGGTATAGGTAAATGAGAATCCTATTGACCAAGTCAAGTCAACGTGTATTCAATTGAAAATTTCTAAGTCCAAACAAGAAGGGACGTTGGTATAGGTAAATGAGAATCCTATAGACCAAGTCAAGTCAACGTGTATTCAATTGAAAATTTCTAAGTCCAAACAAGAGGGAACGTTGGTATAGGTAAATGAGAATCCTATAGACCAAGTCAAGTCAACGTGTATTCAATTGAAAATTTCTAAGTCCAAACAAGAGGGAACGTTGGTATAGGTAAATGAGAATCCTATAGACCAAGTCAAGTCAACGTGTATTCAATTGAAAATTTCTAAGTCCAAACAAGAGGGAACGTTGGTATAGGTAAATGAGAATCCTATAGACCAAGTCAAGTCAACGTGTATTCAATTGAAAATTTCTAAGTCCAAACAAGAAGGGACGTTGGTATAGGTAAATGAGAATCCTATAGACCAAGTCAAGTCAACGTGTATTCAATTGAAAATTTCTAAGTCCAAACAAGAGGGAACGTTGGTATAGGTAAATGAGAATCCTATAGACCAAGTCAAGTCAACGTGTATTCAATTGAAAATTTCTAAGTCCAAACAAGAGGGGACGTAGGTTTAGGTAAATGAGAATCCTATAGACCAAGTCAAGTCAACGTGTATTCAATTGAAAATTTCTAAGTCCAAACAAGAGGGAACGTTGGTATAGGTAAATGAGAATCCTATAGACCAAGTCAAGTCAACGTGTATTCAATTGAAAATTTCTAAGTCCAAACAAGAGGGAACGTTGGTATAGGTAAATGAGAATCCTATAGACCAAGTCAAGTCAACGTGTATTCAATTGAAAATTTCTAAGTCCAAACAAGAGGGAACGTTGGTATAGGTAAATGAGAATCCTATAGACCAAGTCAAGTCAACGTGTATTCAATTGAAAATTTCTAAGTCCAAACAAGAAGGGACGTTGGTATAGGTAAATGAGAATCCTATAGACCAAGTCAAGTCAACGTGTATTCAATTGAAAATTTCTAAGTCCAAACAAGAGGGAACGTTGGTATAGGTAAATGAGAATCCTATAGACCAAGTCAAGTCAACGTGTATTCAATTGAAAATTTCTAAGTCCAAACAAGAGGGAACGTTGGTATAGGTAAATGAGAATCCTATAGACCAAGTCAAGTCAACGTGTATTCAATTGAAAATTTCTAAGTCCAAACAAGAGGGGACGTAGGTATAGGTAAATGAGAATCCTATAGACCAAGTCAAGTCAACGTGTATTCAATTGAAAATTTCTAAGTCCAAACAAGAGGGAACGTTGGTATAGGTAAATGAGAATCCTATAGACCAAGTCAAGTCAACGTGTATTCAATTGAAAATTTCTAAGTCCAAACAAGAAGGGACGTTGGTATAGGTAAATGAGAATCCTATAGACCAAGTCAAGTCAACGTGTATTCAATTGAAAATTTCTAAGTCCAAACAAGAGGGAACGTTGGTATAGGTAAATGAGAATCCTATAGACCAAGTCAAGTCAACGTGTATTCAATTGAAAATTTCTAAGTCCAAACAAGAGGGAACGTTGGTATAGGTAAATGAGAATCCTATAGACCAAGTCAAGTCAACGTGTATTCAATTGAAAATTTCTAAGTCCAAACAAGAGGGAACGTTGGTATAGGTAAATGAGAATCCTATAGACCAAGTCAAGTCAACGTGTATTCAATTGAAAATTTCTAAGTCCAAACAAGAAGGGACGTAGGTATAGGTAAATGAGAATCCTATAGACCAAGGTAAGTCAACGTGTATTCAATTGAAAATTTCTAAGTCCAAACAAGAAGGGACGTTGGTATAGGTAAATGAGAATCCTATAGACCAAGTCAAGTCAACGTGTATTCAATTGAAAATTTCTAAGTCCAAACAAGAGGGAACGTTGGTATAGGTAAATGAGAATCCTATAGACCAAGTCAAGTCAACGTGTATTCAATTGAAAATTTCTAAGTCCAAACAAGAAGGGACGTTGGTATAGGTAAATGAGAATCCTATAGACCAAGTCAAGTCAACGTGTATTCAATTGAAAATTTCTAAGTCCAAACAAGAGGGAACGTTGGTATAGGTAAATGAGAATCCTATAGACCAAGTCATCTCAACGTGTATTCAATTGAAAATTTCTAAGTCCAAACAAGAGGGAACGTTGGTATAGGTAAATGAGAATCCTATAGACCAAGTCAAGTCAACGTGTATTCAATTGAAAATTTCTAAGTCTAAACAAGAGGGGACGTAGGTATAGGTAAATGAGAATCCTATAGACCAAGGTAAGTCAACGTGTATTCAATTGAAAATTTCTAAGTCCAAACAAGAGGGGACGTAGGTATAGGTAAATGAGAATCCTATAGACCAAGGTAAGTCAACGTGTATTCAATTGAAAATTTCTAAGTCCAAACAAGAGGGGATGTGGATATAGGTAAATGAGAATCCTATAGACCAAGTCAAGTCAACGTGTATTCAATTGAAAATTTCTAAGTCCAAACAAGAGGGAACGTAGGTATAGGTAAATGAGAATCCTATAGACCAAGGTAAGTCAACGTGTATTCAATTGAAAATTTCTAAGTCCAAACAAGAAGGGACGTTGGTATAGGTAAATGAGAATCCTATAGACCAAGTCAAGTCAACGTGTATTCAATTGAAAATTTCTAAGTCCAAACAAGAGGGAACGTAGGTATAGGTAAATGAGAATCCTATAGACCAAGGTAAGTCAACGTGTATTCAATTGAAAATTTCTAAGTCCAAACAAGAAGGGACGTTGGTATAGGTAAATGAGAATCCTATAGACCAAGTCAAGTCAACGTGTATTCAATTGAAAATTTCTAAGTCCAAACAAGAAGGGACGTTGGTATAGGTAAATGAGAATCCTATAGACCAAGTCAAGTCAACGTGTATTCAATTGAAAATTTCTAAGTCCAAACAAGAGGGAACGTTGGTATAGGTAAATGAGAATCCTATAGACCAAGTCAAGTCAACGTGTATTCAATTGAAAATTTCTAAGTCTAAACAAGAGGGGACGTAGGTATAGGTAAATGAGAATCCTATAGACCAAGTCAAGTCAACGTGTATTCAATTGAAAATTTCTAAGTCCAAACAAGAGGGAACGTTGGTATAGGTAAATGAGAATCCTATAGACCAAGTCAAGTCAACGTGTATTCAATTGAAAATTTCTAAGTCCAAACAAGAGGGAACGTTGGTATAAGTAAATGAGAATCCTATAGACCAAGTCAAGTCAACGTGTATTCAATTGAAAATTTCTAAGTCTAAACAAGAGGGGACGTAGGTATAGGTAAATGAGAATCCTATAGACCAAGGTAAGTCAACGTGTATTCAATTGAAAATTTCTAAGTCCAAACAAGAGGGGACGTAGGTATAGGTAAATGAGAATCCTATAGACCAAGGTAAGTCAACGTGTATTCAATTGAAAATTTCTAAGTCCAAACAAGAGGGGATGTGGATATAGGTAAATGAGAATCCTATAGACCAAGTCAAGTCAACGTGTATTCAATTGAAAATTTCTAAGTCCAAACAAGAGGGGACGTAGGTATAGGTAGATGAGAATCCTATAGACCAAGTCAAGTCAACGTGTATTCAATTGAAAATTTCTAAGTCCAAACAAGAGGGAACGTAGGTATAGGTAAATGAGAATCCTATAGACCAAGGTAAGTCAACGTGTATTCAATTGAAAATTTCTAAGTCCAAACAAGAGGGGACGTAGGTATAGGTAAATGAGAATCCTATAGACCAAGTCAAGTCAACGTGTATTCAATTGAAAATTTCTAAGTCCAAACAAGAGGGAACGTAGGTATAGGTAAATGAGAATCCTATAGACCAAGGTAAGTCAACGTGTATTCAATTGAAAATTTCTAAGTCCAAACAAGAAGGGACGTTGGTATAGGTAAATGAGAATCCTATAGACCAAGTCAAGTCAACGTGTATTCAATTGAAAATTTCTAAGTCCAAACAAGAGGGAACGTTGGTATAGGTAAATGAGAATCCTATAGACCAAGTCAAGTCAACGTGTATTCAATTGAAAATTTCTAAGTCCAAACAAGAAGGGACGTTGGTATAGGTAAATGAGAATCCTATAGACCAAGTCAAGTCAACGTGTATTCAATTGAAAATTTCTAAGTCCAAACAAGAGGGAACGTTGGTATAGGTAAATGAGAATCCTATAGACCAAGTCAAGTCAACGTGTATTCAATTGAAAATTTCTAAGTCTAAACAAGAGGGGACGTAGGTATAGGTAAATGAGAATCCTATAGACCAAGGTAAGTCAACGTGTATTCAATTGAAAATTTCTAAGTCCAAACAAGAGGGGACGTAGGTATAGGTAAATGAGAATCCTATAGACCAAGGTAAGTCAACGTGTATTCAATTGAAAATTTCTAAGTCCAAACAAGAGGGGACGTAGGTATAGGTAAATGAGAATCCTATAGACCAAGGTAAGTCAACGTGTATTCAATTGAAAATTTCTAAGTCCAAACAAGAGGGGACGTAGGTATAGGTAAATGAGAATCCTATAGACCAAGTCAAGTCAACGTGTATTCAATTGAAAATTTCTAAGTCCAAACAAGAGGGAACGTAGGTATAGGTAAATGAGAATCCTATAGACCAAGTCAAGTCAACGTGTATTCAATTGAAAATTTCTAAGTCCAAACAAGAGGGGACGTAGGTATAGGTAAATGAGAATCCTATAGACCAAGTCAAGTCAACGTGTATTCAATTGAAAATTTCTAAGTCCAAACAAGAGGGAACGTAGGTATAGGTAAATGAGAATCCTATTGACCAAGTCAAGTCAACGTGTATTCAATTGAAAATTTCTAAGTCCAAACAAGAAGGGACGTTGGTATAGGTAAATGAGAATCCTATAGACCAAGTCAAGTCAACGTGTATTCAATTGAAAATTTCTAAGTCCAAACAAGAGGGAACGTTGGTATAGGTAAATGAGAATCCTATAGACCAAGTCAAGTCAACGTGTATTCAATTGAAAATTTCTAAGTCCAAACAAGAGGGAACGTTGGTATAGGTAAATGAGAATCCTATAGACCAAGTCAAGTCAACGTGTATTCAATTGAAAATTTCTAAGTCCAAACAAGAGGGAACGTTGGTATAGGTAAATGAGAATCCTATAGACCAAGTCAAGTCAACGTGTATTCAATTGAAAATTTCTAAGTCCAAACAAGAAGGGACGTTGGTATAGGTAAATGAGAATCCTATAGACCAAGTCAAGTCAACGTGTATTCAATTGAAAATTTCTAAGTCCAAACAAGAGGGAACGTTGGTATAGGTAAATGAGAATCCTATAGACCAAGTCAAGTCAACGTGTATTCAATTGAAAATTTCTAAGTCCAAACAAGAGGGGACGTAGGTTTAGGTAAATGAGAATCCTATAGACCAAGTCAAGTCAACGTGTATTCAATTGAAAATTTCTAAGTCCAAACAAGAGGGAACGTTGGTATAGGTAAATGAGAATCCTATAGACCAAGTCAAGTCAACGTGTATTCAATTGAAAATTTCTAAGTCCAAACAAGAGGGAACGTTGGTATAGGTAAATGAGAATCCTATAGACCAAGTCAAGTCAACGTGTATTCAATTGAAAATTTCTAAGTCCAAACAAGAGGGAACGTTGGTATAGGTAAATGAGAATCCTATAGACCAAGTCAAGTCAACGTGTATTCAATTGAAAATTTCTAAGTCCAAACAAGAAGGGACGTTGGTATAGGTAAATGAGAATCCTATAGACCAAGTCAAGTCAACGTGTATTCAATTGAAAATTTCTAAGTCCAAACAAGAGGGAACGTTGGTATAGGTAAATGAGAATCCTATAGACCAAGTCAAGTCAACGTGTATTCAATTGAAAATTTCTAAGTCCAAACAAGAGGGAACGTTGGTATAGGTAAATGAGAATCCTATAGACCAAGTCAAGTCAACGTGTATTCAATTGAAAATTTCTAAGTCCAAACAAGAGGGGACGTAGGTATAGGTAAATGAGAATCCTATAGACCAAGTCAAGTCAACGTGTATTCAATTGAAAATTTCTAAGTCCAAACAAGAGGGAACGTTGGTATAGGTAAATGAGAATCCTATAGACCAAGTCAAGTCAACGTGTATTCAATTGAAAATTTCTAAGTCCAAACAAGAAGGGACGTTGGTATAGGTAAATGAGAATCCTATAGACCAAGTCAAGTCAACGTGTATTCAATTGAAAATTTCTAAGTCCAAACAAGAGGGAACGTTGGTATAGGTAAATGAGAATCCTATAGACCAAGTCAAGTCAACGTGTATTCAATTGAAAATTTCTAAGTCCAAACAAGAGGGAACGTTGGTATAGGTAAATGAGAATCCTATAGACCAAGTCAAGTCAACGTGTATTCAATTGAAAATTTCTAAGTCCAAACAAGAGGGAACGTTGGTATAGGTAAATGAGAATCCTATAGACCAAGTCAAGTCAACGTGTATTCAATTGAAAATTTCTAAGTCCAAACAAGAAGGGACGTAGGTATAGGTAAATGAGAATCCTATAGACCAAGGTAAGTCAACGTGTATTCAATTGAAAATTTCTAAGTCCAAACAAGAAGGGACGTTGGTATAGGTAAATGAGAATCCTATAGACCAAGTCAAGTCAACGTGTATTCAATTGAAAATTTCTAAGTCCAAACAAGAGGGAACGTTGGTATAGGTAAATGAGAATCCTATAGACCAAGTCAAGTCAACGTGTATTCAATTGAAAATTTCTAAGTCCAAACAAGAAGGGACGTTGGTATAGGTAAATGAGAATCCTATAGACCAAGTCAAGTCAACGTGTATTCAATTGAAAATTTCTAAGTCCAAACAAGAGGGAACGTTGGTATAGGTAAATGAGAATCCTATAGACCAAGTCATCTCAACGTGTATTCAATTGAAAATTTCTAAGTCCAAACAAGAGGGAACGTTGGTATAGGTAAATGAGAATCCTATAGACCAAGTCAAGTCAACGTGTATTCAATTGAAAATTTCTAAGTCTAAACAAGAGGGGACGTAGGTATAGGTAAATGAGAATCCTATAGACCAAGGTAAGTCAACGTGTATTCAATTGAAAATTTCTAAGTCCAAACAAGAGGGGACGTAGGTATAGGTAAATGAGAATCCTATAGACCAAGGTAAGTCAACGTGTATTCAATTGAAAATTTCTAAGTCCAAACAAGAGGGGATGTGGATATAGGTAAATGAGAATCCTATAGACCAAGTCAAGTCAACGTGTATTCAATTGAAAATTTCTAAGTCCAAACAAGAGGGAACGTAGGTATAGGTAAATGAGAATCCTATAGACCAAGGTAAGTCAACGTGTATTCAATTGAAAATTTCTAAGTCCAAACAAGAAGGGACGTTGGTATAGGTAAATGAGAATCCTATAGACCAAGTCAAGTCAACGTGTATTCAATTGAAAATTTCTAAGTCCAAACAAGAGGGAACGTAGGTATAGGTAAATGAGAATCCTATAGACCAAGGTAAGTCAACGTGTATTCAATTGAAAATTTCTAAGTCCAAACAAGAAGGGACGTTGGTATAGGTAAATGAGAATCCTATAGACCAAGTCAAGTCAACGTGTATTCAATTGAAAATTTCTAAGTCCAAACAAGAAGGGACGTTGGTATAGGTAAATGAGAATCCTATAGACCAAGTCAAGTCAACGTGTATTCAATTGAAAATTTCTAAGTCCAAACAAGAGGGAACGTTGGTATAGGTAAATGAGAATCCTATAGACCAAGTCAAGTCAACGTGTATTCAATTGAAAATTTCTAAGTCCAAACAAGAGGGGACGTAGGTATAGGTAAATGAGAATCCTATAGACCAAGTCAAGTCAACGTGTATTCAATTGAAAATTTCTAAGTCCAAACAAGAGGGAACGTTGGTATAGGTAAATGAGAATCCTATAGACCAAGTCAAGTCAACGTGTATTCAATTGAAAATTTCTAAGTCCAAACAAGAGGGAACGTTGGTATAGGTAAATGAGAATCCTATAGACCAAGTCAAGTCAACGTGTATTCAATTGAAAATTTCTAAGTCTAAACAAGAGGGGACGTAGGTATAGGTAAATGAGAATCCTATAGACCAAGGTAAGTCAACGTGTATTCAATTGAAAATTTCTAAGTCCAAACAAGAGGGGACGTAGGTATAGGTAAATGAGAATCCTATAGACCAAGGTAAGTCAACGTGTATTCAATTGAAAATTTGTAAGTCCAAACAAGAGGGGATGTGGATATAGGTAAATGAGAATCCTATAGACCAAGTCAAGTCAACGTGTATTCAATTGAAAATTTCTAAGTCCAAACAAGAGGGAACGTAGGTATAGGTAAATGAGAATCCTATAGACCAAGGTAAGTCAACGTGTATTCAATTGAAAATTTCTAAGTCCAAACAAGAGGGGACGTAGGTATAGGTAAATGAGAATCCTATAGACCAAGTCAAGTCAACGTGTATTCAATTGAAAATTTCTAAGTCCAAACAAGAGGGAACGTAGGTATAGGTAAATGAGAATCCTATAGACCAAGGTAAGTCAACGTGTATTCAATTGAAAATTTCTAAGTCCAAACAAGAGGGGACGTAGGTATAGGTAAATGAGAATCCTATAGACCAAGTCAAGTCAACGTGTATTCAATTGAAAATTTCTAAGTCCAAACAAGAGGGAACGTAGGTATAGGTAAATGAGAATCCTATAGACCAAGGTAAGTCAACGTGTATTCAATTGAAAATTTCTAAGTCCAAACAAGAAGGGACGTTGGTATAGGTAAATGAGAATCCTATAGACCAAGTCAAGTCAACGTGTATTCAATTGAAAATTTCTAAGTCCAAACAAGAGGGAACGTTGGTATAGGTAAATGAGAATCCTATAGACCAAGTCAAGTCAACGTGTATTCAATTGAAAATTTCTAAGTCCAAACAAGAAGGGACGTTGGTATAGGTAAATGAGAATCCTATAGACCAAGTCAAGTCAACGTGTATTCAATTGAAAATTTCTAAGTCCAAACAAGAGGGAACGTTGGTATAGGTAAATGAGAATCCTATAGACCAAGTCAAGTCAACGTGTATTCAATTGAAAATTTCTAAGTCTAAACAAGAGGGGACGTAGGTATAGGTAAATGAGAATCCTATAGACCAAGGTAAGTCAACGTGTATTCAATTGAAAATTTCTAAGTCCAAACAAGAGGGGACGTAGGTATAGGTAAATGAGAATCCTATAGACCAAGGTAAGTCAACGTGTATTCAATTGAAAATTTCTAAGTCCAAACAAGAGGGGACGTAGGTATAGGTAAATGAGAATCCTATAGACCAAGTCAAGTCAACGTGTATTCAATTGAAAATTTCTAAGTCCAAACAAGAGGGAACGTAGGTATAGGTAAATGAGAATGCTATAGACCAAGTCAAGTCAACGTGTATTCAATTGAAAATTTCTAAGTCCAAACAAGAAGGGACGTTGGTATAGGTAAATGAGAATCCTATAGACCAAGTCAAGTCAACGTGTATTCAATTGAAAATTTCTAAGTCCAAACAAGAGGGGACGTAGGTATAGGTAAATGAGAATCCTATAGACCAAGTCAAGTCAACGTGTATTCAATTGAAAATTTCTAAGTCCAAACAAGAAGGGACGTTGGTATAGGTAAATGAGAATCCTATAGACCAAGTCAAGTCAACGTGTATTCAATTGAAAATTTTTAAGTCCAAACAAGAGGGAACGTAGGTATAGGTAAATGAGAATCCTATAGACCAAGTCAAGTCAACGTGTATTCAATTGAAAATTTCTAAGTCCAAACAAGAGGGAACGTAGGTATAGGTAAATGAGAATCCTATAGACCAAGTCAAGTCAACGTGTATTCAATTGAAAATTTCTAAGTCCAAACAAGAGGGGACGTTGGTATAGGTAAATGAGAATCCTATAGACCAAGTCAAGTCAACGTGTATTCAATTGAAAATTTCTAAGTCCAAACAAGAGGGGACGTAGGTATAGGTAAATGAGAATCCTATAGACCAAGTCAAGTCAACGTGTATTCAATTGAAAATTTCTAAGTCCAAACAAGAGGGGACGTAGGTATAGGTAAATGAGAATCCTACAGACCAAGTCATCTCAACGTGTATTCAATTGAAAATTTCTAAGTCCAAACAAGAGGGGACGTTGGTATAGGTAAATGAGAATCCTATAGACCAAGTCAAGTCAACGTGTATTCAATTGAAAATTTCTAAGTCCAAACAAGAGGGGACGTAGGTATAGGTAAATGAGAATCCTATAGACCAAGTCAAGTCAACGTGTATTCAATTGAAAATTTCTAAGTCCAAACAAGAGGGGACGTAGGTATAGGTAAATGAGAATCCTACAGACCAAGTCATCTCAACGTGTATTCAATTGAAAATTTCTAAGTCCAAACAAGAGGGGATGTGGATATAGGTAGATGAGAATCCTATAGACCAAGTCATCTCAACGTGTATTCAATTGAAAATTTCTAAGTCCAAACAAGAGGGGACGTTGGTATAGGTAGATGAGAATCCTATAGACCAAGTCAAGTCAACGTGTATTCAATTGAAAATTTCTAAGTCCAAACAAGAGGGAACGTTGGTATAGGTAAATGAGAATCCTATAGACCAAGTCAAGTCAACGTGTATTCAATTGAAAATTTCTAAGTCCAAACAAGAGGGGACGTTGGTATAGGTAGATGAGAATCCTATAGACCAAGTCAAGTCAACGTGTATTCAATTGAAAATTTCTAAGTCCAAAGAGGAGGGGACGTAGGTATAGGTAAATGAGAATCCTATAGACCAAGTCATCTCAACGTGTATTCAATTGAAAATTTCTAAGTCCAAACAAGAGGGGATCTGGATATAGGTAGATGAGAATCCTATAGACCAAGTCATCTCAACGTGTATTCAATTGAAAATTTCTAAGTCCAAACAAGAGGGGACGTTGGTATAGGTAGATGAGAATCTTATAGACCAAGTCAAGTCAACGTGTATTCAATTGAAAATTTCTAAGTCCAAAGAGGAGGGGACGTAGGTATAGGTAAATGAGAATCCTATAGACCAAGTCAAGTCAACGTGTATTCAATTGAAAATTTCTAAGTCCAAAGAGGAGGGGACGTAGGTATAGGTAAATGAGAATCCTATAGACCAAGTCAAGTCAACGTGTATTCAATTGAAAATTTCTAAGTCCAAAGAGGAGGGGACGTAGGTATAGGTAGATGAGAATCCTATAGACCAAGTCAAGTCAACGTGTATTCAATTGAAAATTTCTAAGTCCAAAGAGGAGGGGACGTAGGTATAGGTAAATGAGAATCCTATAGACCAAGTCATCTCAACGTGTATTCAATTGAAAATTTCTAAGTCCAAACAAGAGGGGATGTGGATATAGGTAAATGAGAATCCTATAGACCAAGTCAAGTCAACGTGTATTCAATTGAAAATTTCTAAGTCCAAACAAGAGGGGACGTTGGTATAGGTAGATGAGAATCCTATAGACCAAGTCAAGTCAACGTGTATTCAATTGAAAATTTCTAAGTCCAAAGAGGAGGGGACGTAGGTATAGGTAAATGAGAATCCTATAGACCAAGTCATCTCAACGTGTATTCAATTGAAAATTTCTAAGTCCAAACAAGAGGGGATGTGGATATAGGTAGATGAGAATCCTATAGACCAAGTCATCTCAACGTGTATTCAATTGAAAATTTCTAAGTCCAAACAAGAGGGGATGTGGATATAGGTAAATGAGAATCCTATAGACCAAGTCAAGTCAACGTGTATTCAATTGAAAATTTCTAAGTCCAAACAAGAGGGGACGTTGGTATAGGTAGGTGAGAATCCTATAGACCAAGTCGTCAACGTGCATTCAATTGAAAATGTCTAAGTCCAAAAGATCAAAACAGTGTAAGTAAGTGTCTGGAAGTGCCCGATCGACGCCTACTTCCATGTTGGGTGCATGTAGGCGTCGCAAAATGCCTTTTAATCTGCTAGGCACATCGGGACTTAGTTTCTTTTCTTTTCTTTCTCTGCACCGTGTAGGTTGGCGTCTGGAAGTGCCCGATCGATGCCTGCTGTTACCTTGACATATCAACGTGTATTCAAGTTTAAACTTCTAACTTCAAAACGGGAGTTAGGTACCGGTAAATGAGAAGCTTATCAATCTAGACATGTTGAAATTTATAAGTTCGCACATAGGGGTTGGCAAGACGGCTTATAGGGATAAAGAATAAGAAGAGAGAGATAGACAGATCTAGATAAATACAGAGGTATAAAGAGAGACAGGCAAGGGAGATAAATTTCATGATTCAACTTATATGCTAATAAGAAATAGTTGGTGTATCAGAAACACAAGCATTGGTTTTACTGGTTAATTTTACATCAGAATACACTTGTAGATTTTCTTTTCTAAAGGGAACATGCAAATAGCACACATAACATCTAGACATATAAATATATACATAAAACAATTATAGCTATGAGATATATCTGAACTAATCCAAAAAGACAATAATAATGAATATCATCACTTACCTTGGAAAATTATCCAGGCTGTATGCCTACTCACATTCCATCAAACACCAGAAAATCATGATCCATTGCTTGGTTGATTTTTTTAATTTTTTTATTTTTATTTTTTTCATATACATTTGTAATTGTGTTTTGCTTTATCAAGTATTTTTGTAGTTAATCTGTGGTGTTGGGAGAGGTGTTGACATGAATCAATTTTGCTTAATTTTTTTTATACATATTTTTTCAGTTTACAGAGTCATTGCAGTACCAAGTCTGACACTGTAATTGCTTGAAAAGTATTGCATTAGGAAGGATTCTTTTTTTTTTTAGGTGTGCGGGAATTTCAGTAGGGGAAGTTTCTACTGATTTTAGATTCCAAGACAGCAAAGTTGTATTTTATTGTTTGTGCATTCTTTTATCAAGTTCTTACAGATATTTTTGTGTTATGAAAATGAATGACTTGCAAAGACATTTATATTTTTTCATTCGTTTTTTTTAATTCTTCACCTTTTTTGTTTTAATGTCCCAAGAGTGAACCAAGACGGATGAGTCTTATTCAACAGAGTGGAAAAAAAACAGGGTACCTTTGGTTGTCCTCAATGGATTTGTCCAGAGTATAATGTGTCCAAGTTATTGCCCTAATAAAGTGAGAACCATACCCCCAAAACTAATGCAGAACTCTACTTATGTATTGCACAGCTACAAGAGTTAACTTGTCTAGGATAAGTGACATATAAGCTTGCAAAACTCACTATATAGCTCTATTTATTAACTGATATGAATTTAAATGGCTGAACATGTCTCCAAAATTTTCTACAGAGCTCTACTTAAAAATGAGCACTCTCAAAGACAATTTGTCTAACATAATTTGGAAATATGTTTTTTAAAGTTACCATAGAGCTATCAAATATATTAGGCACTCAAATAGGAAGCTTGTTTCAAATACTTGTCATATATATATATATATATATATATATATATATATATATATATATATATTAAAAACTTACAGTATATCTATACTTACGTATTGACATTTAGGTTTTTAAAACATACTGCAGAGCTCTTCATGTTTTCTGAATTTTATGCTTTCGTCTACTAATGTATTGAGCACTCTCAAAGTATATTCGTGTAGCTGAATTGCCATACATATTTTTTGAAAGTCTATATTTAGCTCTACTAATGCATTGAACACTGTAAAAATAAATTTATGCAGTTGAAATGTCATATCTGTTTCTCAAAGGTTTTATTAAGCTCTACTAATATATTAAGCACTCTGGAAGTAGATTTGTCTAAAATAATTGCCAAAATGTTTCCAAATCTTACTACAAAGCTCTATAAATGCATTGAGCACTCTTAAAGTAAAATCGTCTTGCATAATTAAACACAATTGTTAAATTTACTACACAACTATATTAAACTATGGAGCACATGCAAGCATCATTGGCATATATATATATATATATATATATATATATATATATATATATATATATATATATTGTTTAAACGTACGAAAGAGCTTTACTCAAAGTAAATTTGTCTAGCACAAATGAGAAAAATTCTTTCAAATCTTTCCACAGAACTCTACCACAGTATTAAGCACTCTGGTAATTACTTTTCCAGCATACTCGCAATACACAATTTTAAAACTCACTACAGAGCTGTACTTATCTATTTTGCAGTCTCAAAGAAAATTTTGGATCGCATAACAGAAATTTGTATTTTTCAAATAACTCCAAAAATTAACTCAAACATTGAGCACTCTTAAAGGAAATTTCTCTGCTATAAATGACAAATGTTTTCAAAACTAAATACAAAGCGTCGAAAAAAGAGCTGATATTATAACAGGTTACTTTTATTCAAATATCTATGACCGAGCATTATATAATTTATTTAGATTTTTACTGAATAATTACACTTGAAATAGTGCTCAAAACTAGCCGGAGCTGATATTATAAAATGTTTATTTTATTACAGGATAAATACACATTAATATTGAACCAGAGTTATACAAGAGTGCTCAATGAGATATAGAGCAATAAAGACATTTTATTTAGATTTTTAGTTAATAATTACACTCTAAATAAGTGCTCAACACTAGACAGATCTGATATTATAAAACGTTTATTTTATTACAAGAGATATAAATATTAAGATTTATCAGAGTTAATTACGAGTGCTCAATGAGACATAGAGCAATAAAGACATTTATTAAGATTTTTACTTAATAATTACATTTTAAAAATGTGCTCAAGACAGAGCTGATATTATAAAACGTTTATTTTATTACAGGCTAAATAAACATTAAGATTTAACCAGAGTTATATAAGAGTGCTCAATAAGACATAGAGCAATAAAGACATTTTATTTAGATTTTTACTTAATAATTACACTTTAAATAAGTGCTCAACACTAGACAGAGCTGATATTATAAAACGTTTATTTTATTACAGGCTAAATAAACATTAAGATTTAACCAGAGTTATATAAGAGTGCTCAATAAGACATAGAGCAATAAAGACATTTTATTTAGATTTTTACTGATTAATTACATTTTAAATAAGTGCTCAACACTAGGCAGAGCTGATATTATAAAACGTTTATTTTATTACAGGATAAATAAACAAAGATTTAACTTGCTGATATTATAAAACGATTAATTAATTACAGGATAAATAATCATTAAGATTTAACCAGAGGTATATAAGACAGCTCAATGAGACATAGAGCAATAAAGACATTTTATTTAGATTTTTACTTAATAAATACACTTTAAAATAAGTGCTCAACTCTAGACACAGCTAATACTATAAAACGTTTATTTTATTACAAGAGATATAAATATTAAGATTTAACCAAAGTTATATAAGAGTGCTCAATGAGACATAGAGCAATAAAGACATTTTATTTAGATTTTTACTGATTAATTACATTTTAAATAAGTGCTCAATACTAGACGGAGCTGATATTATAAAACGTCTATTTATTACAGGATAAATAAACATCAGGATTAAACCAAAGTTATATAAGAGTGCTCAATGAGACATAGAGCAATAAAGACATTTTATTTAGATTTTTACTGATTAATTACATTTTAAATAAGTGCTCAACACTAGGCAGAGCTGATATTATAAAACGTCTATTTTATTACAGGATAAATAAGCATTAAGATTTAACCAGAGTTATATAAGAGTGCTCAATGATACATAGAGCAATAAAGACATTTTATTTAGATTTTTACTTAATAATTACATTTTAAATAAGTGCTCAACACTAGACAGAGCTGATATTATAAAACGTCTATTTTATTACAGGATAAATAAGCATTAGGATTTAACCAGAGTTATATAAGAGTGCTCTATGAGACATAGAGCAATAAAGACATCTTATTTAGATTTTTACTTAATAATTACACTTGAAATAAGTGCTCAAAACTAGACAGAGCTGATATTATAAAACTTCTATTTTATTAAAAGATAAATAAACAAAGATTTAACTTGCTGATATTATAAAACGATTAATTAATTACAGGATAAATAATCATTAAGATTTAACCAGAGGTATATAACCCTGCTCAATAAGACATAGAGCAATAAAGACATTTTATTTAGATTTTTACTTAATAAATACACTTTAAAATAAGTGCTCAACTCTAGACACAGCTAATACTATAAAACGTTTATTTTATTACAAGAGATATAAATATTAAGATTTAACCAAAGTTATATAAGAGTGCTCAATGAGACATAGAGCAATAAAGACATTTTATTTAGATTTTTACTTAATAATTACATTTTAAATAAGTGCTCAATACTAGACGGAGCTGATATTATAAAACGTCTATTTATTACAGGATAAATAAACATTAAGATTAAACCAAAGTTATATAAGAGTGCTCAATGAGACATAGAGCAATAAAGACATTTTATTTAGATTTTTACTTAATAAATACACTTGAAAACAAGTGCTCAACTCTAGACAGAGCTGATATTATAAAACGTCTATTTTATTAAAGGATAAATAAACAAAGATTTAGCTTGAGTTATATAAAAGTGCTCAATAAGATATAGAGCAATGAACACATTTTATTTAGATTTTTACTTAATAATTACACTTTAAAATAAGTGTTCAACTCTAGACAGAGCTGATATTATAAAACGATTAATTAATTACAGGATAAATAATCATTAAGATTTAACCAGAGGTATATAAGACTGCTTAATGAGACATAGAGCAATAAAGACATTTTATTTAGATTTTTACTTAATAAATACACTTTAAAACAAGTTCTCAACTCTAGACAGAGCTGATATTATAAAACGATTAATTAATTACAGGATAAATAATCATTAAGATTTAACCAGAGGTATATAAGACTGCTTAATGAGACATAGAGCAATAAAGACATTTTATTTAGATTTTTACTTAATAAATACACTTTAAAACAAGTGCTCAACTCTAGACAGAGCTGATATTATAAAACGATTAATTAATTACAGGATAAATAATCATTAAGATTTAACCAGAGGTATATAAGACTGCTTAATGAGACATAGAGCAATAAAGACATTTTATTTAGATTTTTACTTAATAAATACACTTTAAAATAAGTGCTCAACTCTAGACAGAGCTGATATTATAAAACGATTAATTAATTACAGGATAAATAATCATTAAGATTTAACCAGAGGTATATAAGACTGCTTAATGAGACATAGAGCAATAAAGACATTTTATTTAGATTTTTACTTAATAATTACACTTTAAAATAAGTGCTCAACTCTAGACAGAGCTGATATTATAAAACGATTAATTAAGTACAGGATTAATAATCATTAAGATTAAACCAGAGGTATATAAGACTGCTTAATGAGACATAGAGCAATAAAGACATTTTATTTAGATTTTTACTTAATAAATACACTTTAAAATAAGTGCTCAACTCTAGACAGAACTGATATTATAAAACGATTAATTAATTACAGGATAAATAATCATTAAGATTTAACCAGAGGTATATAAGACTGCTTAATGAGACATAGAGCAATAAAGACATTTTATTTAGATTTTTACTTAATAAATACACTTTAAAATAAGTGCTCAACTCTAGACAGAACTGATATTATAAAACGATTAATTAATTACAGGATAAATAATCATTAAGATTTAACCAGAGGTATATAAGACTGCTTAATGAGATATAGAGCAATAAAGACATTTTATTACGATTTTTACTTAATAAATACACTTTAAATAAGTGCTCAACACTAGACATAGCTAATACTATAAAACGTTTATTTTATTACTAGAGATATAAATATTAAGATTTAACCAAAGTTATATAAGAGTGCTCAATGAGACATAGAGCAATAAAGACATTTTATTTAGATTTTTACTTAATAATTACATTTCAAAATAAGTGCTCAACACTAGACGGAGCTGATATTATAAAACGTCTATTTATTACAGGATAAATTAACATTAAGAGTTAACCAGAGTTATATAAGAGTGCTCAATGAGACATAGAGCAATAAACACATTTTATTTAGATTTTTACTTAATAATTACATTTTAAATAAGTGCTCAATACTAGACGGAGCTGATATAATAAAACGTCTATTTATTACAGGATAAATAAACATTAAGATTAAACCAAAGTTATATAAGAGTGCTCAATAAGACATAGAGCAATAAAGACATTTTATTTAGATTTTTACTTAATAAATACACTTTAAAATAAGTGCTCAACTCTAGACAGAGCTGATATTATAAAACGATTAATTAATTACAGGATAAATAATCATTAAGATTTAACCAGAGGTATATAAGACTGCTTAATGAGACATAGAGCAATAAAGACATTTTATTTAGATTTTTACTTAATAAATACACTTTAAAATAAGTGCTCAACTCTAAACAGAGCTGATATTATAAAACGATTAATTAATTACAGGATAAATAATCATTAAGATTTAACCAGAGGTATATAAGACTGCTTAATGAGACATAGAGCAATAAAGACATTTTATTTAGATTTTTACTTAATAAATACACTTTAAAATAAGTGGTAAACTCTAGACAGAACTGATATTATAAAACGATTAATTAATTACAGGATAAATAATCATTAAGATTTAACCAGAGGTATATAAGACTGCTTAATGAGATATAGAGCAATAAATACATTTTATTTAGATTTTTACTGATTAATTACATTTTAAATAAGTGCTCAACACTAGACGGAGCTGATATTATAAAACGTCTATTTATTACAGGATAAATTAACATTAAGAGTTAACCAGAGTTATATAAGAGTGCTCAATGAGACATAGAGCAATAAACACATTTTATTTAGATTTTTACTTAATAATTACATTTTAAATAAGTGCTCAATACTAGACGGAGCTGATATAATAAAACGTCTATTTATTACAGGATAAATAAACATTAAGATTAAACCAAAGTTATATAAGAGTGCTCAATAAGACATAGAGCAATAAAGACATTTTATTTAGATTTTTACTTAATAAATACACTTTAAAATAAGTGCTCAACTCTAGACAGAGCTGATATTATAAAACGATTAATTAATTACAGGATAAATAATCATTAAGATTTAACCAGAGGTATATAAGACTGCTTAATGAGACATAGAGCAATAAAGACATTTTATTTAGATTTTTACTTAATAAATACACTTTAAAATAAGTGCTCAACTCTAGACAGAACTGATATTATAAAACGATTAATTAATTACAGGATAAATAATCATTAAGATTTAACCAGAGGTATATAAGACTGCTTAATGAGATATAGAGCAATAAAGACATTTTATTTAGATTTTTACTTAATAAATACACTTTAAATAAGTGCTCAACACTAGACACAGCTAATACTATAAAACGTTTATTTTATTACTAGAGATATAAATATTAAGATTTAACCAAAGTTATATAAGAGTGCTCAAGTAGACATAGAGCAATAAAGACATTTTATTTAGATTTTTACTTAATAATTACATTTTAAATAAGTGCTCAACTCTAGACAGAGCTGATATTATAAAACGATTAATTAATTACAGGATAAATAATCATTAAGATTTAACCAGAGGTATATAAGACTGCTTAATGAGACATAGAGCAATAAAGACATTTTATTTAGATTTTTACTTAATAAATACACTTTAAAATAAGTGCTCAACTCTAGACCGAACTGATATTATAAAACGATTAATTAATTACAGGATAAATAATCATTAAGATTTAACCAGAGGTATACAAGACTGCTTAATGAGACATAGAGCAATAAAGACATTTTATTTAGATTTTTACTTAATAAATACACTTTAAAACAAGTGCTCAACTCTAGACAGAGCTGATATTATAAAACGATTAATTAATTACAGGATAAATAATCATTAAGATTTAACCAGAGGTATATAAGACTGCTTAATGAGACATAGAGCAATAAAGACATTTTATTTAGATTTTTACTTAATAAATACACTTTAAAATAAGTGCTCAACTCTAGACAGAGCTGATATTATAAAACGATTAATTAATTACAGGATAAATAATCATTAAGATTTAACCAGAGGTATATAAGACTGCTTAATGAGACATAGAGCAATAAAGACATTTTATTTAGATTTTTACTTAATAAATACACTTTAAAATAAGTGCTCAACTCTAGACAGAGCTGATATTATAAAACGATTAATTAATTACAGGATAAATAATCATTAAGATTTAACCAGAGGTATATAAGACTGCTTAATGAGACATAGAGCAATAAAGACATTTTATTTAGATTTTTACTTAATAAATACACTTTAAAATAAGTGCTCAACTCTAGACAGAGCTGATATTATAAAACGATTAATTAATTACAGGATAAATAATCATTAAGATTTAACCAGAGGTATACAAGACTGCTTAATGACACATAGAGCAATAAAGACATTTTATTTAGATTTTTACTTAATAATTACACTTTAAAATAAGTGCTCAACTCTAGACAGAGCTGATATTATAAAACGATTAATTAAGTACAGGATTAATAATCATTAAGATTAAACCAGAGGTATATAAGACTGCTTAATGAGACATAGAGCAATAAAGACATTTTATTTAGATTTTTACTTAATAAATACACTTTAAAATAAGTGCTCAACTCTAGACAGAACTGATATTATAAAACGATTAATTAATTACAGGATAAATAATCATTAAGATTTAACCAGAGGTATATAAGACTGCTTAATGAGACATAGAGCAATAAAGACATTTTATTTAGATTTTTACTTAATAAATACACTTTAAAATAAGTGCTCAACTCTAGACAGAACTGATATTATAAAACGATTAATTAATTACAGGATAAATAATCATTAAGATTTAACCAGAGGTATATAAGACTGCTTAATGAGATATAGAGCAATAAAGACATTTTATTACGATTTTTACTTAATAAATACACTTTAAATAAGTGCTCAACACTAGACATAGCTAATACTATAAAACGTTTATTTTATTACTAGAGATATAAATATTAAGATTTAACCAAAGTTATATAAGAGTGCTCAATGAGACATAGAGCAATAAAGACATTTTATTTAGATTTTTACTTAATAATTACATTTCAAAATAAGTGCTCAACTCTAGACAGAGCTGATATTATAAAACGATTAATTAATTACAGGATAAATAATCATTAAGATTTAACCAGAGGTATATAAGACTGCTTAATGAGACATAGAGCAATAAAGACATTTTATTTAGATTTTTACTTAATAAATACACTTTAAAATAAGTGCTCAACTCTAGACAGAGCTGATATTATAAAACGATTAATTAATTACAGGATAAATAATCATTAAGATTTAACCAGAGGTATATAAGACTGCTTAATGAGACATAGAGCAATAAAGACATTTTATTTAGATTTTTACTTAATAAATACACTTTAAAATAAGTGCTCAACTCTAAACAGAGCTGATATTATAAAACGATTAATTAATTACAGGATAAATAATCATTAAGATTTAACCAGAGGTATATAAGACTGCTTAATGAGACATAGAGCAATAAAGACATTTTATTTAGATTTTTACTTAATAAATACACTTTAAAATAAGTGGTAAACTCTAGACAGAACTGATATTATAAAACGATTAATTAATTACAGGATAAATAATCATTAAGATTTAACCAGAGGTATATAAGACTGCTTAATGAGATATAGAGCAATAAATACATTTTATTTAGATTTTTACTTAATAAATACACTTTAAAATAAGTGCTAAACTCTAGACAGAACTGATATTATAAAACGATTAATTAATTACAGGATAAATAATCATTAAGATTTAACCAGAGGTATATAAGACTGCTTAATGAGACATAGAGCAATAAAGACATTTTATTTAGATTTTTACTGATTAATTACATTTTAAATAAGTGCTCAACACTAGACGGAGCTGATATTATAAAACGTCTATTTATTACAGGATAAATTAACATTAAGAGTTAACCAGAGTTATATAAGAGTGCTCAATGAGACATAGAGCAATAAACACATTTTATTTAGATTTTTACTTAATAATTACATTTTAAATAAGTGCTCAATACTAGACGGAGCTGATATAATAAAACGTCTATTACAGGATAAATAAACATTAAGATTAAACCAAAGTTATATAAGAGTGCTCAATAAGACATAGAGCAATAAAGACATTTTATTTAGATTTTTACTTAATAAATACACTTTAAAATAAGTGCTCAACTCTAGACAGAGCTGATATTATAAAACGATTAATTAATTACAGGATAAATAATCATTAAGATTTAACCAGAGGTATATAAGACTGCTTAATGAGACATAGAGCAATAAAGACATTTTATTTAGATTTTTACTTAATAAATACACTTTAAAATAAGTGCTCAACTCTAAACAGAGCTGATATTATAAAACGATTAATTAATTACAGGATAAATAATCATTAAGATTTAACCAGAGGTATATAAGACTGCTTAATGAGACATAGAGCAATAAAGACATTTTATTTAGATTTTTACTTAATAAATACACTTTAAAATAAGTGGTAAACTCTAGACAGAACTGATATTATAAAACGATTAATTAATTACAGGATAAATAATCATTAAGATTTAACCAGAGGTATATAAGACTGCTTAATGAGATATAGAGCAATAAATACATTTTATTTAGATTTTTACTTAATAAATACACTTTAAAATAAGTGCTAAACTCTAGACAGAACTGATATTATAAAACGATTAATTAATTACAGGATAAATAATCATTAAGATTTAACCAGAGGTATATAAGACTGCTTAATGAGACATAGAGCAATAAAGACATTTTATTTAGATTTTTACTGATTAATTACATTTTAAATAAGTGCTCAACACTAGACGGAGCTGATATTATAAAACGTCTATTTATTACAGGATAAATTAACATTAAGAGTTAACCAGAGTTATATAAGAGTGCTCAATGAGACATAGAGCAATAAACACATTTTATTTAGATTTTTACTTAATAATTACATTTTAAATAAGTGCTCAATACTAGACGGAGCTGATATAATAAAACGTCTATTTATTACAGGATAAATAAACATTAAGATTAAACCAAAGTTATATAAGAGTGCTCAATAAGACATAGAGCAATAAAGACATTTTATTTAGATTTTTACTTAATAAATACACTTTAAAATAAGTGCTCAACTCTAGACAGAGCTGATATTATAAAACGATTAATTAATTACAGGATAAATAATCATTAAGATTTAACCAGAGGTATATAAGACTGCTTAATGAGACATAGAGCAATAAAGACATTTTATTTAGATTTTTACTTAATAAATACACTTTAAAATAAGTGCTCAACTCTAGACAGAACTGATATTATAAAACGATTAATTAATTACAGGATAAATAATCATTAAGATTTAACCAGAGGTATATAAGACTGCTTAATGAGATATAGAGCAATAAAGACATTTTATTTAGATTTTTACTTAATAAATACACTTTAAATAAGTGCTCAACACTAGACACAGCTAATACTATAAAACGTTTATTTTATTACTAGAGATATAAATATTAAGATTTAACCAAAGTTATATAAGAGTGCTCAAGTAGACATAGAGCAATAAAGACATTTTATTTAGATTTTTACTTAATAATTACATTTTAAATAAGTGCTCAACTCTAGACAGAGCTGATATTATAAAACGATTAATTAATTACAGGATAAATAATCATTAAGATTTAACCAGAGGTATATAAGACTGCTTAATGAGACATAGAGCAATAAAGACATTTTATTTAGATTTTTACTTAATAAATACACTTTAAAATAAGTGCTCAACTCTAGACCGAACTGATATTATAAAACGATTAATTAATTACAGGATAAATAATCATTAAGATTTAACCAGAGGTATACAAGACTGCTTAATGAGACATAGAGCAATAAAGACATTTTATTTAGATTTTTACTTAATAAATACACTTTAAAATAAGTGCTCAACTCTAGACAGAGCTGATATTATAAAACGATTAATTAATTACAGGATAAATAATCATTAAGATTTAACCAGAGGTATATAAGACTGCTTAATGAGACATAGAGCAATAAAGACATTTTTTAAAGATTTTTACTTAATAAATACACTTTAAAATAAGTGCTCAACTCTAAACAGAGCTGATATTATAAAACGATTAATTAATTACAGGATAAATAATCATTAAGATTTAACCAGAGGTATATAAGAGTACTCAATAAGACATAGAGCAATAAAGACATTTTATTTAGATTTTTACTTAATAATTACATTTTAAATAACTGCTTAACACTAGACAGAGCTAATATTATAAAACGTTTATTTTATTACAAGAGATATAAATATTAAGATTTAACTAGAGTTATATAAGAGTGCTCAATAAGACATAGAGCAATGAACACATTTTATTTAGATTTTTACTTAATAATTACACTTGAAATAAGCGCTCAACACTAGACAGAGCTGATATTATAAAACGTTTATTGTATTAAAGGATTAATAAACATTAAGATTGGACTGGAGTTATATAAGAGTGCCTAATAAGACATAGAGCAATGAAGACATTTTATTTAGAATTTTACTTTATAATTACACTTGAAGTAAGTGCTCAACACATGACAGAGCTAATATTATAAAACGTTTATTTTATTACAAGAGATATAAATATTAAGATTTAACTAAAGTTATATGAGTAAGACAGAGCAATAAACACATTTATTTAGATTTTTACTTAATAAATACACTTTAAAATAAGTGCTCATCACTAGAAACAGCTGATACTATCAAACGTTTATATTATTGAAAGAAAATTATATGCCAATGCTTTATCATACATAGAGCAATATTGACATTTTGGATTTTTTATTGAGAATCATAACATTTTGAATAAAATTATTAAAATTTATATTACATTATGTCATATTCACACATGAATACCAAAAACAGTGTGGTTATCTAAATTGACGTATGCATTTTTTAAACTTATTACCTTGCTCTACTGATTTATTGAGCGATCTACATATAAGTCCTGCCATTTGAATTTCTCTCTATATATTTTAAGTCTAAACAGTAACCTTTACTAATGCATTGAGCACTCTAGCAGTAAGTCTTGTCATCTAAATTGCCATACATATCCCCAAAAATTTAACAACTATCTCTACTAATTCATTAATAATTGTATATAGTTATCTTTCTGTCTCTCATTATATACCTTTCTATCTATAAAAGTGAAAATGTCTGTCTGTGTGTGTGTACATTTCCCTAGGCAATAACTCTGTCAATTTTAGTCTACAGACTCAAAATTTGATATACAGGGTACTGAGATTTTGGAAAATCTATGCGATTGGTATTTGGACAGAAATTTGTCGATTAAGGTGTCAAAGTTCAACGATTTGACCTTTGAGAACTCTACAAAACTCCTCCGACAATTATGGGTCTAAACACTTGAAATTTTAGATATAGTTTTCTTGGACATGGATCTAACTTTATATCTTGATTTGAGCCCAAAACAAACAATTTTAAGGGTTCATAATAGGGGGCAAATCAAAAAAAATTAACCGTTTTTTTGCTTTTTTTTTTTTGGTTGGGGGGGGGTGAGCATTCCTCACCAAACACCGGGGCTACGCCAGGAACCCATACTAGTATATATTCAAGGGATACAATTTATATATATATATATAATTATTTTTTTACTATAATAATTATTAAATACCTACAGACACTAGTGTTTCATCCTTTCGGGAATCTTCAGTGCAGGGTGTCACGATTAATACCAGTGGAACGATTCGAACTCCGCATCACGAGACATCTCTGGGTTGGTTATATATATATATATTCAAGGGAGACAATATATAAATTGTCTCCCTTGAATAAATATATTTATACATATTTATACATACATATGTATATATATATATATTCAAGGGAGACAATTTGTATATAGATCACATAATTATTAGAAGTTATTTGTTTAATGCTTAATTGAACTTTAATGCTTAGTTTTTCCATCAATTTTTGGACTTGGGTTATTTCTTTTTTAATATATACATGAAAAAAATCTATGTGCTATTCGAGACAAAAAATAAAAGAAATAAAGAAAATTCTTACCTGTTACTTCCCAGGTGTTATCTCCACTTTTTCTCTTTTCTGCTTCTTGCTGAAACTCATGGCAATTTCATGTTTGTTTGTGTTCTTTGTTACATATATATAATTTTTACTGTGATGATTTTTTTTCTTTTAATTATTAACAATTTTTTTTTGATTTATATAATAAAGAGAGACAACATAACTAATGGATTTTTTAAAAATGATATATTTAACTTTCTGGCTATGATCAAACACACATGTACTACTATTTCTTTTTTGCAGTTGCATAAGTTAGCTGATGAGAAGAAATACAAGCAGAACTGCATTCATTTAAATAAAGCTAATAGTTTAGAATTTGATTGGATCCAGATGTGCATGTACACAAAGAAAGAAACACTTACTTGAGGACTTCTGTAACTACAGGAAACATGTGGCAGCTAGGATAGCTGATGCTGCTGGATTCAGTTGTTTTTTCCAATCCACATAATTCTCACAATAGCTGATAGTAGAATTCCATCATGATCAAGAGGAGTACCTGAAATTACAAAAATATACACACAGAAGGAAAGAAAAAGAATACTTACTCTACTTCTATGACAATGATTGCTGCCAAGACTTTGAGATGCTAATGTTGGAAGAAACAGATAGACATACATCATACACAGTTTGATTGTACCCAGATGTGCTTGAACGCAAAGAAAGAAATACTTGATTCAAACTGCACAAGACATGTGGCAGACAGGAACGGTGATGCTGCTAGGTTTTGTTGCTTGTTCTAATCTATAAAAAAGAGATGATATTTATAGTGTTGATAATCTACTGCTGTGTGAAAGCTGGAACAATGGAAACAGTTAAATTAAATTTTCAAATCACAAAGACTGAAATCGAAACAGAAAGAAGAAAGGGTGATACTATACTCATCTTCCTGTCGGTTCAGACCACTTGCTGGTGACTGTTCGTTCGCCATTAAACTGGAAAATAAAATAAAAATAAGAAAAAAAAAAGAGGTTCCACCGGGGAAAGCTCTCGTCTGGGCAGCGAGGTGATGAACTCCCGAAAGGAGGGGCACTATATAAAAACAAGCTTTGCTGCGAACATCTCCTAAAAAGCGGTTTCTACTCAGAATAACAGGCGGAGGAGAAAACAGGGGTGTTCTCTCTACCCAACAGGATTCGTAAAGATACCACTAGTTTGTGTTCATAAGACGGCGATGATCGCTCACAAAACTGGCATTCCTACTATCATATCGGAGGACCGTCGTATATAATTGCACTACCATTTCGTATTGGAGGACGGTCATATATAATTGCACTACCATACCGTTTCGGAGTTCCTAGACAGTAGGAATAATAAAAGCGGCCTTAAAGCGGCTTGTGAGCACACAATCTAGTCGAACTCTAGTCGTCCTTAGTCGAGTTGAGGCAAACATGCATTACATAGTAACACGAGCACGTGTCGCCTGCTTAGAGGGTAGCCCCCTTCGGGAGATTCGAAAGCGCACCTCACAGCGGAAGAGCTTCGGAACCAATCGGACCGTACCCAGACTTGCAGCTATTTGTTAACTTGGAAGTGGAGTCAACACCCCGACACTGAGAAAAGAGCTTTCCAAAAGCTCAAAACCAGTTGCATGCAAAGTCGGGGAAACTGGGAGCAGGCTGGGGAGAACACAGGGCCTTGGAGGGAGGCCCATTTTTCTCTTTCGTTCGGTTTACATCTTTCGGGTATTGTTCTCCTTTCAGCCTGCCCCCTTCACGCCTTTTTGCTCGCCACATGCAAGCGTATAAAAAGACGACCAGATGACGGATGCAACAAACTCATGCCGACATTTTCTGGATTTTTTTTTTTTTTTGCCAGAGCCCATTTAGCCGTGTAGCTGTTAAACTACAACGTTACACCCCCCTACCACGGTGAGGATAGGGTTGGACTTTAGGGAGGAAAAAGCACATCCAGAATTTTATACAAGGAAAGCAAAGCACGGTCTATAAATTCTACAGTTTATCGACTGCCCTTAAATAATATTATATATATACTTTCATCTAACAAATTAAATTAAAAGACGTTAATTTAGATTTAAATTAAAAATATTTTATCCAAGAACACCACGGTTTATAAACTGCACAATTCTCACGGTAATTCTAAAGTTTATCGACCGCCCTTAAATAATATTATATATATACTTTCATCTAACAAATTAAATTAAAAGACGTTAATTTAGATTTAAATTAAAAATATTTTATCCAAAAACACCACGGTTTATAAACTGCACA
>NC_136527.1:93997021-94007021 GCF_053919585.1 Euprymna scolopes | reverse complement strand
GAGTAGGGTTGCCTCCTCTCTTTATTTTGGGTTGTATATTTTTCATGTTGCAAAAATGCTCCCGGGAGATCTTTTTTAGGATTCTATAGGTTTTCTTTTTTTTACACTTTTTATTATCTTCGAAAAATGTAAAAAAAAATGTAAACAGGCAGTTTACGATTTGAAATGCATCATTAAAATGATAGTTCTTTCAACTTTATATTTTTATTTCGTCGTCTTCAAGTCCAATGTAAATAAGTTCTTGATGAGCCGTTCCTCTTAAATAATCTAATTTACCAAATTTAAACTTCTAACGATTACTATGATATTGTCTTTGACTACTGTACACACTTTAACCCTTATCCTCGAGTGGCCTCTGGGACTTGATAAGTAGTGATTCCTATATAAAATAAAAAAATATTTCACTACTTTGATGGTGAATCTATAGTCAGTCTGTGCTGATTTTCCTTGCGATATTCGTTTTCAGCATACCTGAACACACTGAGGGTTGGCCCCTTTCATATGCCGCCTGTTTAAACATGGTCGCCAGATATTTACATTTAAAAATACACGCATTAATAAAACTAGCTCCAAAACTATTTGTCTCTGTTAGTTTTACTTGCGATATTCGTTTTCAGCATACCTTAACAAACTGAGGGTTGGTCCCTTTCATATGCCGCCTGTTCAAAGATAGTCGCCAGTGATTTACATTTCAAAATACACGCATTAATATAACTAGCTCCAAAACTATTTGTCTCTGCTAATTTTCCTTGCGATATTCGTTTTCAGCATACCTGAACGCTTTTAAAATCAACATTTCGAATGTTAACGAAATACACACACAGACACACACACACACGTAAACCCAGTGAAAGTGTCTGCTGTCGATAAGCTAGTTGTAAATTAGATTACTCTCTGATGAGTTTTAGTCTAGCCACACTGTGATACAGCGGAACAGTCCGTCTGTTTTGCATAACTCAGTGAAAGTGTCGACTGTAGATTAACTAGTTGTAAATTCTTAAAGGAGAAGCCCCTTTAAGAAGAGACTTGAAGACTTATCGGCCAACCTGGGCAGTGCGTTGTAAACAGAAATCCATTTCAGACTGAACTTTTTCCAAAACTTAGTTCGTCTTCAAAGTGACAAGAATGCCGACACTCGACTTATTGTCGCCACCCCGATCTTCGCACCATTACGCTAATAAAATTGTTCTTTGCCTGGGATCAAAATGGCGAATCTCAATTTGAATTGAGAAAGTCAAGCTAAATACAAGGACGATTCATATAAATTATAGCTGTTGATTTAATGTATTGAATATTAAAACTTTGTCAAACGGAGATGATATAGAAAGCTGGGGAGCGAAACACACACACACACACACACACACACACACACACACAAACACAGAGTAATGATTCGTGTTTTGTGTGTTGGTGTGTTTAAGTATTTGTGTGTGTGTTTATGCGAGTGCGTGTATGTGTGTTTATGCAAGTATGTGTGTATGTGTGCGTTTATATAGAGTGTGTGCCTCTCAGCTGTCTCCGTTTCTTCTCCCTTCCTCGTTGACGTGATGGCGGAGAGCGTAGACACACATATTTCTCTCTCTCTCTCTCTCTCTCTCTTCTCCCCCCTTTGCCCCTCTTTCTCTTTCTGTCTCCCTCCCTCTCTCTCTCTCCCTTCTCCCCCCTTTCCTTTTCTGTCTCCATCTCTCATATATATATATATATATATATATATATATATATATATATATATATATATATATATAAACTTCGTAACAGGAGCACGGAGAAGCCAGAGAGAGAGAGAGAGAGAGAGAGAGAGAGAGAGAGAGAGAGAGAGAGAAAGAGAGAGAGAGAGAGAGAGAGGTTAGCAGCAAATGGTCTTTGGTCAGAATGAAGGAAAAAAAACGGTTATTTTTACGACCTACCCCAGCGTAGTATAAACATCCAACCTCTCCTTGAAAAAATATATGCATCCTATGCAGTTGTGCTACCGTGCCGAAATAAAAACATTATTATTTAGAAATCTATTCTTTGTACTGTCATCTAACAATGTAATCAATATGTCGTGAAACTTGAATTGAACGAGGAATAATTCCGAGTGAAAAATCGAGTATCGCTTTTAGATAAACTCGACATCAGGTCAAATTCATTTAGTTTAGATTTAGCTTGTTCACATAATGTTGATGCATTAGAAACATGTTTTGTTTTTTAAGTTTTGCATGCATAATACTTAATGGATTTTAAATAGAAATGATTCATTCGTTTATTAATAATTAATAAAAGCAAAATAAAACTATTTTACTATTTTTTAACCTGGTTGCGACCTTTTGACTATTTTTTTTCTCTGGTCGCTATCTTTAAATATTACCCCGTATCCAACTAAGTACCGACTTTTCTATACGATAGCAAGTCTGCGTAAAGTAAACACTATCAGAGTAGAAGGATTTCCGACCTTTAGGGACCCCAGCAGTGAACCGTCGTGAACCGAACCGCTGTGATTTTGCCATTGTACGTCGAGGTGGTATGGGTTCATCAGAGCACATCCCATTAAAGTACTTGTAAACAAGGATGCAACACCGAGGCGATGGGACAGACTTTGGAGATTGACCTATAGCACGGGGCCTATTAGATTACTCTTTTTTTGTTGTTGTTTTTGTGCTCAACGATAAAAACCGACTTCTTCATTTGTGTTTGCTTCTCATTTTCGCTTTTGCTCTGATAAGCGTTTCGCTAATGTGAAAAAGAAAACATGTTCGAACGTTTGCTGACATTTATTGGATGTGTTGCTACCAGTATTTTGCTTAATTTTCGAGTTTGGAGCGATTATCGAGTCTCACAAGATGTCTGTAAAATGTCAGACACTTCTTTATTGTTCTAACTTAAAACCGTGCGCTACTTTTGTGTGTGTTAAATAAACGTTTTAAAATAAGTTAAAACAACAAAAATGTGATCTAGGTACGTAGAAGAGTAACTTATCTTGCCTTTGGTAACATTCATTTTCTTATATATTTATTTGTTCACTACTTTTTCGTTTTGTTCTCTTGAATGCGAAATATTCGCCGTGGAATTTCCACGGGTCACGATTATTTCGTTTTATTAATCTTAAGTTTCATAGAATAAAAAGTTCAGACACAACTTTGTCGAGCGATTTATAATCGATTTCATTTAACTTCTGTTTGACCCCGGCACGTACGATCCTTTCTCTCCTTCCCCCACTCTCTCTCTCTCTTCTTTAGCTTGGTGACAAGCGATATGCTTATGTGTGCGTGTGTGTGTGTGTGTGTGTGTATGTGTGTACATGCGTGCGTATGTGTGTTGTCGTATTCACCAAAATTTAAAAAAATAAAAACTTTTTTCCCCGACCGACCGGATTAGGGTTGTGAGGTGTGGTTAGAGTTCATGAAAATAAATGTTAGCAATAAAAACTTTTTAAAACCAAGTTAGAAAAAAGAAAACAATTTGCTTCCCCCACCAAATTATCATATATTGGAGCGTCTAAATTAAGATTCTACTTTTTTTTTTAGGCGATGTAATAAACCATATTTTAGAGTAGGGTGCCTCCTGTCTTTACTTTGGTTTGTATATTTTTCATGTAGCAAAAATGCTTCCGGGAGATCTTTTTAGGATTCTAAAGGTTTGCCTTTTTTTACACTTTTTATTATCTTCGAAAAATGTACACAAATGTAAACAAGCAGTTTACGATTTGAAAGGCATCGTTAAAATGATATTTTTCGCGAGTTCTTTCAACTGTATAGTTTTTATTTCGTCGTCTTCAAGTCCAATGTAAACAAGTTCTTGATGAGCCGTTCATCTTAAGTAATCCAATTTACCAAATTTACACTTCTAACGATTACTATGATATTGTCCATTGACCACTGTACACTCTTTAACCCCTCGAGTGGTCTCTGGGCCTTGATAGTCAGTGATTCCTTTGTAAAATAAAATAAAAACATTTCAATACTTTGATGGTGAATCTATAGTCAGACTATGCTAATTTTCCTTGCGATATTCGTTTTCAACATACCTGAACAAACTGAGGGTTTGCCCCTTTCATATGCCGCCTGTTCAAACATGGTCGCCAGTGATTTACATTTCAAAATATACGCATTAGTATCTCGAAATATACGCATTAGTATCTCGAAAACTATTTGTCTGTGCCTTGCGATATTCGTTTTCAGCATACCCGAACGATTTTAAAATAGACAGGCCGAATGTTAACGAACCACACACACACAAAAAGACACACACACACACACACACGTAAACTCAGTGAAAGTGTCTACTGTCGATAAGGTAGTTGTAAATTAGATTACTGGCTCTTATGAGTTTTAGTCTAACCATCCTTTACAACTGTGATACAGTAGAACAGTCCGTCTCTGGACAATTAGCAGTGTATCGCATAACTCAATGACAGTGTCGAATGTTGACTAGCTAGTTGTAAGTTAGGTTACTGGCTCTGATGAGTTACACTCTAACCACCCTTAATAACTGTGATACAGCGGAACAGTCCGTTTTTGGACAAGTGGCGGTGATCGCATAACTCTTTGAAAGTGCCGAATGTCTATTAGCTAGTTGAAACTTAGATTACTGGCTTTAATGAGTTTCAGTCTAACCGCACTTAATAACTTTGATACAACGGAAGAGTCCGTCTGTTTCGCATAACTCATTGACAGTGTCGCGTGTCGATTAGCTAGTTGTAACTTCGTAGCCGAATGCCCCTTTAAGAAGAGACTTGAAGATAATAATTATTGTTATTTGTATTGTTATTCTTATCGTCCAGCCATGATGCACGTGCAGAAATCCATTTCCAACTCAACTGTGTTAAAAAAAACTTACTTCGAGACAAGAACGCCGACACTCGACTTCGAGACGAGTTTTCCCGGGACAAGTTTTCCGGGCACTGGTATAAGTGCTATGGATTCATCAGAGCACATCTCATTAAAGTACTTGTAAACAGGGATGCAACACTGAGGCGATGGGACAGACTTTGGAGATTGGCCTATAGCACGGGGCCTATTAGATTAGATACTCTTTTTGTTTTTGTTTTTGTGCTCAACGATAAAAACCGACTTCTTCATTTGTGTTTGCTTCTCATTTTAACTTTTGCTCTTATAAGAGTTTCGCTAATGTGAAAAAGAAAACATGTTCGAACGTTTGCTGACATTTATTGGATGTGTTGCTACCAGTATTTTGCTTAATTTTCGAGTTTGGAGCGATTGTCGAGTCTCACAAGATGACTGTAAAATGTCAGACACTTTCTTTATTGTTCTAACTTAAAACTGTGCGCTATTTTGTTTGTGTTAAATAAACGTTTTAAAATAAGTTAAAACAACATTTTCTCATATATTTATTTGTTCACTACTTTTTCGTTTTGTTCTTATTGAATGCGAAATATTCGCCGTGGAATTTCCACGGGTCACGATTATTTCGTTTTATTAATCTTAAGTTTCATAGAATAAAAAGTTCAGACACAACTTTGTCGAGCCATTTTTTAAAACTTACGTTTGACCCCGGCACGTGCAGTGCAGAGAACACGACCCTTTCTCTCCTTCCCCCACTTTCTCTCTTCTTTAGCTCGGTGACAAGCGAATGCTTATGTGTGCGTGCGTGCGTGCGTGTGTGTGTGTGTGTGTGCGTGCGTGCGTGCGACGTGCCAACGTCAAACGAAGTTTAAATTAAAATTCATTTCGTCGGTTTCAACAAAATTTTAAAAAAGTAAAAACTTTTTCCCGACCGGCCGGATTAGGGTTGTGAGGTGTGGTTAGAGTTCATGAAAATAAATGTTAGCAATAAAAACTTTTTAAAACCAAGTTAGAAAAAAGAACACAATTTGCTTCCCCACCAAATTATCGTATTATTGGAGGCCCCGATTCTTCTTTATTTTAAGCGATGTAATAAACCATATTTTTGAGTAGGTTTCCTCCTCTCTTTATTTTGGTTTGTATATTTTTTATGTTGCAAAAATGCTTCCCGGAGATCTTTTTAGGATTCTAAACGTTTACTTTTTTTTACACTTTTTATTATCTTCGAAAAATGTACACAAATGTAAACAAGCAGTTTACGAGTTGAAAGGCATCGTTAAAATATTTTTAACGAGTTCATTAAATTTTATATTTTTATTTCGTCCTCTTCAAGTCCAATGTAAACAAGTTCTTGATAAGCCGTTCCTCTTAAGTAATCCAATTTACAAAATTTATACTTCTAACGATTACTATGATATTGTCCCATACTGCACACTCTTTAAACCCTCGAGTGGTCTCTGGGCCTTGATAAGTAGTGATTCCTTTGTAAAACAAAAAATATTTCAATACTTTGATGTGCTAGTTTTCTTTTTCATTTCAAAATGCACGCATTAATAAAACTGTCTTGAAAACTATTTGTCTGTGCTAACTTTCCTTGCGATATTCGTTTTCAGCATACCTGAACAAAGATAGGGTTGGCCCGTTTCATATGCCGCCTGTTCCAATATGGTCGCCAGTAATTTACATTTCAAAATACACGCATTAATAAAACTAGCTCCAAAACTATTTGTCTCTGCTAATTTTCCTTGCGATATTCGTTTTCAGCATACCTAAACAAACTGATGGTTGCCCCCTTTCATATGCCGCCTGTTCAAACATGGTCATCAGTGATTTACATTTCAAAATACACGCATTAATAAAACTAGCTCCAAAACTATTTATCTCTGCTAATTTTCCTTGCGATATTCGTTTTCAGCATACCTGAACAAACTGAGGGTTGGCCCCTTTCATACACCGCCTGGTTAAACTGTTCAAACAGGGTCGCCAGTGATTTACATTTCAAAATACACGCATTAATAAAACTAGCTCCAAAACTATTTGTCTCTGCTAATTTTCCTTGCGATATTCGTTTTCAGCATACATGAACAAACTGAGGGTTGGCCCCTTTCATATGCCGCCTCTTCAAACATGGTCGCCAGTGATTTACATTTCGCAATACACGCATTAATAAAACTAGCTCCAAGACTATTTTTCTCTGCTAATTTTCCTTGCGATATTCGTTTTCAGCATACCTGAACAAACTGAACGGTTCGAGTTTTCCGGGTACGATTTTTCCAGAGACGAGTTTTCCCGGGACAGGTTTTCCGGGCACTGGTATAAGTGCTATGGGTTCATGAGAGCACATCCCATTAAAGTACTTGTAAACATGGATGCAACACCGAGGCGAAGGGACAGACGTTGGAGATTGACCTATAGCACGCACTATTAGATTAGATACTCTTTTTTTTGTTGTTGTTTTTGTGCTCAACGATAAAAACCGACTTCTTCATTTGTGTTTGCTTCTCATTTTCGCTTTTTCTCTGATAAGTGTTTCGCTAATGTGAAAAAGAAAACTTGTTCGAACGTTTGCTGACATTTATTGGATGTGTTCCTACCAGTATTTTGCTTAATTTTCGAGTTTGGAGCGATTATCGAGTCTCACAAGATGTCTGTAAAATGTCAGACACTTCTTTATTGTTCTAACTTAAAACCGTGCGCTACTTTTGTGTGTGTTAAATAAACGTTTTAAAATAAGTTAAAACAACAAAAATGTGATCTAGGTACGTAGAAGAGTAACTTATCTTGCCTTTGGTAACATTCATTTTCTTATATATTTATTTGTTCACTACTTTTTCCTTTTGTTCTCTTGAATGCGAAATATTCGCCGTGGAATTTCCACGGGTCACGATTATTTCGTTTTATTAATCTTAAGTTTCATAGAATAAAAAGTTCAGACACAACTTTGTCGAGCGATTTATAATCGATTTCATTTAACTTCTGTTTGACCCCGGCACGTACGATCCTTTCTCTCCTTCCCCCACTCTCTCTCTCTCTTCTTTAGCTTGGTGACAAGCGATATGCTTATGTGTGCGTGCGTGTGTGTGTGTGTGTGTGTGTATGTGTGTACATGCGTGCGTATGTGTGTTGTCGTGTTCACCAAAATTTAAAAAAATAAAAACTTTTTTCCCCGACCGACCGGATTAGGGTTGTGAGGTGTGGTTAGAGTTCATGAAAATAAATGTTAGCAATAAAAACTTTTTAAAACCAAGTTAGAAAAAAGAAAACAATTTGCTTCCCCCACCAAATTATCATATATTGGAGCGTCTAAATTAAGATTCTACTTTTTTTTTTAGGCGATGTAATAAACCATATTTTAGAGTAGGGTGCCTCCTGTCTTTACTTTGGTTTGTATATTTTTCATGTAGCAAAAATGCTTCCGGGAGATCTTTTTAGGATTCTAAAGGTTTGCCTTTTTTTACACTTTTTATTATCTTCGAAAAATGTACACAAATGTAAACAAGCAGTTTACGATTTGAAAGGCATCGTTAAAATGATATTTTTCGCGAGTTCTTTCAACTGTATAGTTTTTATTTCGTCGTCTTCAAGTCCAATGTAAACAAGTTCTTGATGAGCCGTTCATCTTAAGTAATCCAATTTACCAAATTTACACTTCTAACGATTACTATGATATTGTCCATTGACCACTGTACACTCTTTAACCCCTCGAGTGGTCTCTGGGCCTTGATAGTCAGTGATTCCTTTGTAAAATAAAATAAAAACATTTCAATACTTTGATGGTGAATCTATAGTCAGACTATGCTAATTTTCCTTGCGATATTCGTTTTCAACATACCTGAACAAACTGAGGGTTTGCCCCTTTCATATGCCGCCTGTTCAAACATGGTCGCCAGTGATTTACATTTCAAAATATACGCATTAGTATCTCGAAATATACGCATTAGTATCTCGAAAACTATTTGTCTGTGCCTTGCGATATTCGTTTTCAGCATACCCGAACGATTTTAAAATAGACAGGCCGAATGTTAACGAACCACACACACACAAAAAGACACACACACACACACACGTAAACTCAGTGAAAGTGTCTACTGTCGATAAGGTAGTTGTAAATTAGATTACTGGCTCTTATGAGTTTTAGTCTAACCATCCTTTACAACTGTGATACAGTAGAACAGTCCGTCTCTGGACAATTAGCAGTGTATCGCATAACTCAATGACAGTGTCGAATGTTGACTAGCTAGTTGTAAGTTAGGTTACTGGCTCTGATGAGTTACACTCTAACCACCCTTAATAACTGTGATACAGCGGAACAGTCCGTTTTTGGACAAGTGGCGGTGATCGCATAACTCTTTGAAAGTGCCGAATGTCTATTAGCTAGTTGAAACTTAGATTACTGGCTTTAATGAGTTTCAGTCTAACCGCACTTAATAACTTTGATACAACGGAAGAGTCCGTCTGTTTCGCATAACTCATTGACAGTGTCGCGTGTCGATTAGCTAGTTGTAACTTCGTAGCCGAATGCCCCTTTAAGAAGAGACTTGAAGATAATAATTATTGTTATTTGTATTGTTATTCTTATCGTCCAGCCATGATGCACGTGCAGAAATCCATTTCCAACTCAACTGTGTTAAAAAAAACTTACTTCGAGACAAGAACGCCGACACTCGACTTCGAGACGAGTTTTCCCGGGACAAGTTTTCCGGGCACTGGTATAAGTGCTATGGATTCATCAGAGCACATCTCATTAAAGTACTTGTAAACAGGGATGCAACACTGAGGCGATGGGACAGACTTTGGAGATTGGCCTATAGCACGGGGCCTATTAGATTAGATACTCTTTTTGTTTTTGTTTTTGTGCTCAACGATAAAAACCGACTTCTTCATTTGTGTTTGCTTCTCATTTTAACTTTTGCTCTTATAAGAGTTTCGCTAATGTGAAAAAGAAAACATGTTCGAACGTTTGCTGACATTTATTGGATGTGTTGCTACCAGTATTTTGCTTAATTTTCGAGTTTGGAGCGATTGTCGAGTCTCACAAGATGACTGTAAAATGTCAGACACTTTCTTTATTGTTCTAACTTAAAACTGTGCGCTATTTTGTTTGTGTTAAATAAACGTTTTAAAATAAGTTAAAACAACATTTTCTCATATATTTATTTGTTCACTACTTTTTCGTTTTGTTCTTATTGAATGCGAAATATTCGCCGTGGAATTTC
>NC_136527.1:93968861-93996921 GCF_053919585.1 Euprymna scolopes | reverse complement strand
GTAACCTCCGACCTTCTTTAGGTGTATCTTGTCAAACTCGGGAATGTTTCTGTCGAACTCAGGAATTTGGACATAATTTCAAGTGGAACCCTTTATTTACTTCATAGGGGTAGCATGTTCTTGTTCCATCAGCCATGACTGGATAGTAACTCGCTATTAGGACCTCTATCCAGTCAAGAAAAAAAGTGTCCTCCAGATCTAAAATGCACAAATGCTCAACAATTATCGAAAAATAAAAACTATCTAGAAGATTCAGCAAACATGACAGCTGAAAGCCGACTCCAAATTTGCGACCCACGTAAAACCATGCTGGGTGTATTAATGTCTCATGATGACGTGCTGCACTTGAAAATTTGAAGAGAAAGTGGTCTGGTATTGGCAGGTAAATGTCTTTATAGTGCCTGCCTGCTTCTTCGGGACTGATCACCGTATTCGAGCGCGACGGAGTGTAAACATAGTTCCTTTGCTTTTATGCATGCGTGTGGTCACATTCACAACATCGTGTTCCTACGCGTTTTTAATAAGGCAGAGATGTTTCAAAGTGGTGATCGCTGGAAATGTTCCTGCCTGTTAAAAAAATTTAAAAAACAAAGATTGTGATTTTTTTTTTTTTTACCCCTGCAATGGCATTAGCCAGTAACGTCTTTCCGCAGCCTGGAGGTCCATGGAGTAAAAGACCTCGTGGAGGAGTGACACCCAGCTGACGATGGATCTCTGGATGTTTCATGTGGACCAGAATTTTGCATATATCCTAGAAAGATGAAAATAACAAAAAAAAAAAAACATATCTTATTATATTTAGTTGTACAGGTCCGATGTTACCTGGGAACAAGTTGTGTTACAAATAAAACGTTTAAAAGAGAAAAGGGCATCCACCACTAGATTACGAAGTCTGTTTTAAACTCTGTCAAGGCATGATAAGGTTTTTCTAGCATCTCCTGCCTCCTCCCTTGAGGCTTGCATTTACTAATATCCGCGGGCTTAGAACTAACTTAGATGATGTTGAGTCATTTCTCCTTGTAAACACCCCGGATATCTTAGCATTAAGTGAAACTAACCTTCACTCCTCCATTCCCTCTAACCACTTTAACATGCCTGGTTATCTCCCACTCTACCGTAAGGACTCGGACAGACATATGCATGGACTTGGAGTCTATATTCGTAACACCCTCCCCCTGACTAGAGAAATAAAACTAGAATCAGAGGACCAGGCCTTTATGTGCTTCAGACTAAATATGCAACACAATATTAGCTACTTGTATTTTCTCTACCGCTCTCCCTCAAACCAAGACTGTACCCTAATAAACAAAGTCTCAGACAGCATAGATATAGCACTCTCCCTCGATACTAGCGCACAAATACATGTATTTGGTGACTTCAATGTCCACCACAGTAACTGGCTAGGATTCTCACATCACACAGACATAGCTGGTAGCGCAACTCATAGCTTCTCTTTATCCCATTCCCTATCTCAGTTGGTTACATTTCCAACACGTTTCCCAGGCCAGCACGATCAACATGCCTCACTTCTAGATCTCTTTCTGACAACGGTTCCCAATGACTGTATAACAAATGCCCACAGCCCACTCAGAAATGCTGATCACGCTGTGATAATGGTAAAAATCAGCCTAAATTCTCACCCTAAAACTGAAGACCCACTACTCAAAACAACGAGGTATTACAAAAAGGCTGATTGGGAAGCCATCAGGGAGCTCATCAGAGATGCCCCATGGCAAAATATCTTTACTCTTCCAGCGAAACAGTGTGCAAATGAGACCACTGAATGGTTCAAAACTGCTATTGAAACACATGTTCCCGCACGGAAATTCTATAGCAAGCCCCACTCTCCCCAATGGTTTACTTCTGCTTGTGCAGCTGCCATATGTCAAAGGCAGCATGCGTTCCGCAGATTCAACTGACATAAGTCCAGCTCAAACAAACAGAAGTTTATAGAAGCTAGAAATAATTGTAAGAGAATGATAGAGACAGCTAAGACAGATTACTCTGAAACCACCAGAAAGCGCATCGTTAAGCGTAGTTAATAATGGGCAGTCAACTATTCCCCCATTAACAAACAATCATGAGGTTGCTTGCACGGCAACTGACAAGGCTAATCTGCTTGCCAGTCGGTTTGCCTCAAACTCCACACTGAACTCGGTACACCACTCACTCCCTGATTTTCCTCTGCGAACAGACGCCACACTAGACGATTTGAAAATCACCCCTTCTCAGGTACATGCTATTATAAAAAACCTAGACACCTCAAAAGCATGTGGACCAGATCTCATCCCGGCTGTGCTATTAAAAAAATGCTCTGCCGTGGTTGCTCCAGTTCTCTCCAAACTTTACAATAAATGCCTTAACGAATCTTGTTTTCCCGACTGCTGGAAAACCGCCTCTGTAGTACCAGTCTTCAAGAATTCTGGTGAAAGAACTGACCCACTAAATTCTCGCCCCATTAGCCTCCTCCCGCTTTTCGCCAAAATATTTGAGTCCTTAGTTAATCAAGCCCTAGTCCAGCACCTAACAGCTGCTAAACTCCTGACTGACAAACAATATGGATTCAGGCAAGCCCGTTCAACAGCAGATATCTTAACTGTAGTTTCTGAACGTATATACCGTTCATTGGATAAAACAGGGGAGGGTAGAGCGGTAGCCCTCGATATATCTAAGGCTTTTGACAGGGTATGGCATGATGGTCTCCTAAGGAAAATTAGATCATATGGAATCACTGGAAGAATTCATAAAGTAATTAAATCCTTAAGTAATAGAAAAATCAAAGTTGTCCTCGACGGTCGTACATCCAAACAATATGACATAAATGCGGGAGTACCTCAGGGGTCTATCCTTGGACCTCTATTATTCCTGATATTCATAAATGACCTCCCTGATAAAATTGTTTTCGAGATGGGTATATTTGCCGATGACACCACTCTCTATAACAAATGAACACATATCCAAGGAAATGGCAGAAACACTAGAGGATGACCTCCAATCCGTAGTGGAATAGGGACAAAAATGGTTGGTCACATTCAATGCTGCTAAGACTAAGCTTGTTTCCTTCAATAACTACAAGAAACCTTCTCTACCACCAATAGCAATGGCCAAGAACACATTGCCTGAAAGTACTTCTTTTAAACTCCTCGGCCTAACGTTTACAGGGAATATGAACTGGAATAGATACATTGAGAGCATTGCCAAGGCTGCTGCAAGGAAGGTTGGCTCCCTCTACCGTGCTAGAAAACTACTTATGCCTGACAGTATCCTATACCTCTATAAGGCAACCATTCGCCCATGTATGGAGTACTGTTGTCACATCTGGGCTGGTGCATCTGCTGCTTGTCTCTCGCTCCTGGACAGGGTTCAAAAGAGAGTCGACAACCTGATAGGTCCTGAACTGTCATCTAGGCTTCAGCCTCTGTCCCATCGACAAACTGTGGCATCCCTCTGCCTGTTCTACAAATACTTTAATGGTGAATGCTCTGACGAACTGCAAACACTTGTACCTCCCCGACGTAACTACCCCCGACAAACCCGACAAGCTACTAAGTCTCATCCCTTTACAGTAGAGATCCCTAGGTGCAAGAAAGCCTTTTACTCCAATAGTTTCTTCCCCAGAACTGCTGGTCTTTGGAACTCCCTTCCGGGATTCTGCTTTTCCAACTGCAATGATATGCAGAAGTTCAAGTGTAATGTTAACAAACATCTTTCTACTCTTCTCCCTTCATAATGACCCAGCTAATTAAGTCCCTAATAGTAGCCCCCTGCTTCAAAGTGGCACTGTGCCTTGTTTGGAGTGAAAATTGAATAAAAAAAAAAAAAGAAAAAAAGAAAAAAAAAAAAAGATGTTGCAATAATACTCCATCGTTGGCCGTACCTGGCTTTTATATAGGTAGAGAATTGCATCAGGAGTGAGATATCTACTAGAGCGGTAGAAGGATCCTACCATTTTTCCAGTGGCCTTGGCAATGGATTTGATGCATGTGTTCCATTTCAGATCAGGAGTAAAGGTCAAGCCTAGAAGTTTGTTAAAACATGGAGCCTCCCCAAGACGAGAGCCATTCATTTCAATTGATGCCAGATAGGGATCAGAGTGTTGATGATGTAAAGATAGAAGTTTGGTTTTAGATGTATTAAAAGTAACCAGCCACCGCTTTCCCCATTGTACCATTTGCTCAAGATCAAAGGAGAAAAAGTCAGATATATATATAAGCAGCTACAAAGATGGAAATAAGTAAAATAATTACGTACCAATAAACACTGTTCATTACCTCCAACATCAGCAAAAGTTGTACTTGAAATCTGAAATCCAAACTCTAAAAAAAGACAAAAATAACATAAATTAAAACTCAATAATAAAGTAGAGATATTTCCGATAGTGTTCAATACTAAAATTCTTATTAGTAGAGCAAATATTTTATCATGTAATTTACACAAGCCAAATCTATATATCTATAAAAGTGAACGTGTCTGTGTACATTTCCCTACGCAATAACTCTGTCAATTTTTAGTCTACAGACTCGAAATTTGATATACAGGGTACTGAGATTTGGGAAAATCTATGTGATTGGTTTTGGGCCAGAAATTAAGCTGTTAAGGGGGTCAAAGTTCAACAATTTGACTGTTGACAACCCTACCAAACTCCTTCGACAATTTGGGGTCTACACACTTGAAATTTTAGATATAGGCTTGTATCTGGAGTTGGGTGCTTTCTGGAGCGATAAAATGATCCAATCATTTGTTCAACGACCTTAGCAATAGACTGGATATAAGTGTACCGTTTTAAGATGCAAATTGAAAGTTACTCTAAAGAGTTTTATTAAGAGTTAATCTTAAAACCTACCTTTGCTTTGTGTATTTTTATCTGGTTGTTCTTGCCGTGAACGTTCTGACAATCTCGGTCTTTTTGATGATGGAATATCTGCATCCTAAAAAAATAAATAAGCAGTATTAGTGGCTTTGTTTTTAATTGGAGTTCACCACTTGTCTCTAACCTGAAGGATAAGAATTAACAAGCTGAGCATGTGGGGTCCCCCTTTCACAAGTGAAAAATTTACTTTTACCATGACTAATGTTTGTGCAAAATTTTTAAAAAATCCAAGAAGTTGTGATCATTAAGTGCAAACGGATCAATTAAGAAAGATGGATAAATTAAGACCTGGCCAGAGATAGGTTATTTTCAAAGTTAATTTCTAAAAGTCGTCCGATACATACCAGCAACAACTGTCACTGATGCTGTTGTTAAGAAACTTGAATCTGAATGTAGTGTTAAACAGATAGATTCCCAGAGTTTGACAAAAAGATTCCCAGAGTTTGACAGAAAGATTCCCAGAGTTTGATAGAAAGATTCCCAGGGTTCGACAAAAAGATTACAGAATCCGACAAGACATACGTGAAGGTTAGAGATTATATAAACCATAACATTCAAGATGAGAACAGCAGTCCAAAGAATCCAAATAATATTAAAAACAAATCCTCATCTCAAAAATTCAGAAACGCAAAATCCTCAAATATTTTCAATACTTATCAATCATAATAATTTGCATGAAAGCGACACGTGCAAAATTACGATTAGTGAGATATCGACGGTAGGGGGATGAGGTCAAAGGAACTCAACAATCATGACATGAATGTATACGAAACTATAAGATCAAAGTAATAGAAATCCGAACATTATACCAACCTTGGACGCCTTCACGGCAGAGACAACTTCTGATGTCGCATTCTTTCTCCTCTCATTCGGTTGAGTTGGGGTTACATCATGAGCTGAGAACCTTTTGGAATCGTAAGCTTTCAGTCGATTTCCATCCACCATTTTGTTTTTGGTCAAATTTACATCATCTGCCAAATAAGAACGATTAGTATTGGATTTTTTGTTGTTAGAAGCCATATGTATGGGAGAGTGGTTCATTATGTAAGGAGTGGAAGAGGCGACTGGTGTGGACAAAGGGGTGAGAGACGGTTTGTGATGAGGGCTGGGTGGATGGGATGGTGTCTTCGAGGAACTAGACATGCCAGTGAGAGCAGAAGGGACCGACAGGGTCGGAGATGGGGCCGGAGACGAAACCCGCTTGCAAGGCGTGGAGGTTGGTAATGTCGGTTTTGAAACGTTTGTTTCATTTGGTACTTCCATGACGTTGCTGGATTTTTCCGTCTTTTTGTTATTCTGGTAGATGGAGGTCATGAAGTTGTTCATTGCGTTTGTGTCCTGCGGAAAATACGAAAACGTTAGGAATAGCAAATGAGAAATAAAAAAAAAATTTTAAATTAAAAATAAAAACTCAGGAAAAAATTATTATAGTAAATAATTTATATATATATATATATATATATATTCACAGACATACATATACGTATATATATATAGAGTAGAACTCCAGAATAAAGCATTAATAAATGGTAAGATGGTGAACATCTTAAAATTTGGAATATAGACTTTTGTCATTTATTTGTTATATGCTCTGTAATTACATTGAGCTTCATAAATTAAAGGATTGGTATATATAAAAGGAGAAATTTCCATATATATATATAATATAATATAAACCTGAACGTCTGTGTTGTGTCTGGTCACGAATAGGCTCCTATATGGTTGACTATTATAGAAAACTGTTCACATATAATGATGTATCGAGACACAGGAATGGGTATGTTTGATCTGGCATAATGATGATTCATTAAAATTGTGGGGTCTGCATACGCGCCTGGTCCACAAAGTATGGAAATAAAAAATTTAAAAAGTAAAAAAAAAACGTTTACAAGTGTTTTTGATATAGATGTACATAATAATACTTTGATAAGTATGTTTTAACTTAAATAGGGATGGTATAATAAAATTGTAGGGTCTGCGTTCGCGCCTCGCCTCCATAGAATGGAAATAGGCACAAACTTTAATAAAGACTTTTCATATCTATCTGCGTAAGTATACTTTGATAATTATGTTTCAGTTTGAAGAAATATGGTATAATAAAATTATGGGGTGTTCGTTTGCGCTTGACCTCCATAGAATGGAAATATGTCACAAAGTTTAACAAGGTTTTTTAATATAGATCCACAGAATATTGTGATAAGTGTTTCAGTGTGAACAGGTATGGTATAACAAATTATGGGGTTTATCTATTTTATGTTTACTTTAATCATATTTTGCTTTGGTTTTGATACCCCCAAATTCGAAGCTATCTCATTACAACCCTTCCTTTTGATAACCTATCATACTTTCATAAATCAGAGTCCACTTTCTGTAGGCTGTTTTTGAACCCAGTCAACGACGGGTACTTTTGCTAGTAATATATATATGTGAAAATATGTTTCTTCAATTATACAATGCTGGCTACATGTATGTATGTATGTCTGTGTGTGTGTGTATATATATATATATATATATATGTATATATATATAGTAGAACCCCAGAATATGGCATTAATCTGTTCGCGGGTTGGAATCGTAAGGTGAAATCGCCGTATGGTGGAGGCTAAAAAAAAGTACATATCAAAAATTACAACACAAAATACAGTACAATATATAATACACATGTATATAATCAAATAACATTATAAATAACACTGTAAGGCGGGGCAAATACCGTAACTAGGGGCTTGAAAAACATTGTATTCCACATCGTAAACTAAAAAACAACGTATCCTAGGGCCACCGTATCCCGAGGTTCTACTGCATAGACATACACGTAGTCAATAAAGAAATGTTAACGCAAAAAGAAATGTCGATGTTAAAATGTGAATACCTTGTACATGACGTAATCAGCGTTGTCAGAGGAAAAGCTTTTCTCCGTTGTGTCGCTTTCGGCATCGATGCAATCCTCACTGTATCTGGAGAAGGAAGACGGAAAACCAAACATCAGATCAGAATTTCAAGTTCACACATAACTGGATAGATATTTAGATAACGTTTTTTTTCCCCTGATCGTATTGCAGTAACAAAGTGTCGTTATTTGATTGGACAAGCTAGCTAGTTAGTTATGATAGTCCATCCATCTGGGGTCCTGGATATGACCTAAAACTATATCTGATGGTGAGGCCCCCACCTTGCGGGCCTTGGGGAGTGTGGAACCACCCTTTAATTGCCATTGCTCCCAGGTCCACTCTGACCCTGTTAGGGTCCTAACTATGAGTTAAATAGAATCCGACTTAAAAAACAAATATACTCCATTAAATAATCGTTCCTCAAAATAACTAGATTCGGCATTAAATAACCTGAAAAACGTTGATATGCCGTAAAACAAAAACAACCAACCATCCATGTGGATGACGATGTCTCCATTTTTTTTTAAAAATTGACTCTATGTCTCCGTTGATGACTGTGAAGCCCGATGCGTCGTCTACACTGCTTTACACAGATAGAGCACGGGAAGACAGGATTTGAGTTTGGATGATGAGTGGTCGCCGCTCGTTGGTGTCTCAGTCTGCGACGTTCCATAGCTGCTCGCTCAAAAATTTAATGAAAACGTAAACGAATCTCTTAGTAAACGAGAGTTGCCTCCCTCTGCAAAATGACAAATTGCAAGTCCAATGTAAACAGATTGCAAACAGCGCTTTGTTATTTACATACCGTACTTTGGAGTAATTGCACCAAATCCAGGGGTAATTGCACCAACTAAAAAAAAAAGTGCTCTTTATATGCATGCTTGCCAAAAGAGTACTTTTAACTAGTTGGCGCCACTAATCCCGATGTATAAACACTTTTGCAGTTTTAACAAAAGAGCTACAATAATATCAGGGCGTCTCCATTCACGCTGAACATCTACAGAATGCCAACATCAATATATTAGATATGAAGCAGTCCCCTGTGGAATTTCTACAGGTCCCGCTAGTGTTAAAGAGTTATTTTATTAAAATAATCAGTAATAATCAATCAATAACCAGTAATACTTACCGGAAACCACTCTTCTTACTAGCAATGTGCTTCTTTTCCAACTGACTCGTAAAATCATCCGCCTCTTCCGAAGATGGTTCATCCTTACAAATGATTTCGTAGGCTACGCAATAGAATTCAAAACAAATTTTAAAAAGTAGATAATTCTATATTCATAAAGTTAGGTAAGTGGTAGATAAATAGAAAAGCTAAAAAATGTTGACACACACACACACACACACATATAACAGTGAACTGCACGCAAGAGCATGCAGACACACCCACGCCCGTATATGGAAGAACGGTGATAAACACACAGACCCGTAAAAGTACTCGTAACAAGAAAACGATTAGTAAAGTAAACGATTAAATAATAAACAGGACAGCAAAAGTTTCATGGGCACGAGCTGCTAAAAACAGCCTATCCTGCCTTGACAGAGTACAAAATAGGCTCCGTGGCCTACTGGGTGATGCCCTTTTCTCTTTCTTGCGAGCCTGTCTTTGTGTTATCGTTACTACCATGGCAGGTGCTTGTCTGAGCTCCAATCTTTGGTCCCCCTCCCTCACCCGTCTAGCTGAAACCACTGTCAAAAATTTGCCCCACTCTTTATCTGTGCCAAAATCAAAACGTAGATTCCATAAACAAGGCTTCTTTCTTAGAAGTGCACACCTGTGGAACTCTGTTCCGGTTGCCTGTTTCCCACCTGACTACAACCTGGATGTCTACAAGTCCAATGTTAACAAATTCCTGATGAACTGCCCCCTTAAGTAAGACACTTTATCAGATCTCCAACACTAACGTACTGTACATGCAATAACCCTTATCTCTGAGTGGCTTCCGGGCCTTGATAAGTGGTGACCACCTTGTAAAAAAAAAAAAAAAAAAAAGAAAAAGTTGACTTATGCAATTCTTGAGAGTATGTGTTTCGTAACACAAAATCAATCACTTAATTATTATATCAATCAGTGAATCTATTTTGCCCTTAACTCATCAGAAGAAATAGCAACAATTCATCCATGAAAAAAAATCCGAAAATTGGAAAAGAAGCTGTAAATACCTTATAACATGTTTACATTATGTCCTTTTGGAATTACACTGAGCTTCTTAAATAAGGATTAGTATATATTATAAGGAAATAAAGTATATTCTCACAAAAATACACGTGTGTACAGATCACGTTGACACATCGGTTCTTGCCAGATCACCGGAAGGTTAGGTGCTTTAGGTACCGCGCTGAGTCGTAGAAATTTCTAGGTTGATATCAATTTTTTTTTTTGGGCTCAATTAACACCCTTACACACACCTCGACTTTCTTTTTCGCCTTCGCGTCACGGGTTCAAGCCTGCCTACCTACCACCACTTTTTATTTTATTTTTTTGCTCAACACACACCTCAAATTACAAAAAGTGCGTGCAATTCGTATCCTGATGAAAATAAAAAAAATTTAATGATTTACAAAAAATGCAATTCGTATCCTGATAGAAAAAGAAAATGGAAATGTACCACTAACCTCTTTCGACACTTTTCAAGAATGCAGTCCTTTTTTTCCTGTTATAATCTCTGAAAAAAATTAAATGTATAAATAAAAATAAATTAGGTACTTTGCATTTTACGATTTCGCTTGGCCACAAATATTAGAATCAAAACAATAAACGTCGGAAAAATCATAACGACAAATTACCTGTCATCTGGCTGATTTTCGTCTATGGTAGCGAGACAATGACCGTGGCTGATTTAGCGGAAACTAAGGTTTTAACAACGACTAGCGGGTGATCTGTGCGAATAGCAAAGATTGACTTTGAATAGAAAAGTTTGAAAGACGCATGAGGGTCAATGAGGCTGATCGGCAGAAGCTGGAAATCTTTAACAAGAATATCTCTGTCGCATCTTGCTGACCATGTTCCACCTTACCTCGGCTAGGGATGTTTATCCTGTGCCCCCAGAATTAACAGAGATCATACCATTCCTGTAATGATCTGGTTTCTGTTGATTGGAACCTTGAGGAGGCTTAAAGCTACTCAAATTACAGTGAAGACCAATAGCCGCTGCCAACGAGAAATCGATGGTAAGCAGCTGTTGGGATAATGCAAATTTATTTGCAAATCTTATCAAAAGAGATGGAGAGTGCTGACATGTTGTCACTCAGCTTTCAGGGAACAGCGCAGGTTGTTTTCAAGGAGAAACTATGTGAAGGCTCCTTGTGAGCCAATAATAACGACAACAACACAGGTTCACAATTTTCAATTTCAGATATGCGGCCATGATTAAATGGACCCCTTCTATCTTACCTATTTTTACTGACATATGACGTCAGGCTTCGATGAAAATAGAGTACGTCTTTGTTCGGCCGTCTTCCCAGTAGTTACCTACTCCAGAGTGCCTCCCTGCCCCTCCTTTTTGAGAGAGGGTCTGAATTGCCTCCATATTAAACTGATTTATGCTGGGCCCCCAAAACCAACAGAGATTAGACCATTCCTGTAATGATACGGTTCCGGATACGATTTTGCAGTAGAAGTTTAGTTCTGTGCAGTTCTAGGAGGTCCACCCTTCCAAGCTTTGCCTTCTCTCTTTGAGAAACGGCTGGTTTATTGCTAATCACCGAGGCGCTCTTACCGGAGAATCCCGACAGGGCTGTCCAGACTCTTTTTGCAGATCAGAGTGCCCCTCTTCGGGAGCACTGACTTCTCAATCCCATTTTCCGACCCTGGTGTCTAAGTTTTTGCAATTGGAGAGGACTAAACGCATTCTTTGCCAACATCTCAATCTTAAATTTCTGTCATGTTAAAGCGACGTCTTCAATGATTAGGCATGCAGCTCGTCACCTAAAAGGAGGCGCTAAAGGAGTTCATGAACAATTTTACATAAGGGAGATAATCAACCAAGCAAAAATAAGCATTTTTTTTTTTTTTGCAAGAGATAATTTGAGACGCCAAACCAATCAATGGTACAATGAAACAATTCCAATCAAAAAAAACATCTTGTTCCCACAAGAGTATAGTACCGGAAATTGCGGAGGTAGTTTTCAAAAAGGAAAAACACTAAGTAAAGATTCAAGGTCTTGGAACACATTCCACATGACCATACCAGCGTAACAGATTCACCCCCACCCCTCCTTTGTTTTTGTTTTTTTTTTTTAACTTGGGAGTCATCATTTATGGCCATCTTCAAGTCTAATGCAAACAAGTTCTTGATGAGCCGTTCCACTTAAGTTAACAAATTTAACAAATCTCCACTACTGACGATTACTATGATTCTGATAATGTGCACTCTTTAACCCTTATCCTCGAGTGGCCTCTGGACCTTGATAAGTGGTGACTCCTATGTAAAAAAATAAAAAAAAGGATGAATCTAATACGCTGGTATGGTAAAAAAATTTAAAAAAATTCAAGTTTGATTTTCGCTTACCCATATGACGACTGCAGATCTCTGGCCATCGTGCCAACACTAAAACTTTTGCTTCTTCCATGACTAGACAAATACTGTCGAAACAAAAGAAACAGAAATCATTATCATATTCAGGGCTTTACATTTACTAGTGGTGGCCATAAAGTGAGTGATCATTATACGTTAAATTATTATAGAAAAGTGATCCCTCACTTTCTTTAAACTAACATTTCTTCATATCTTGGAAACTACTCGTTTGCTGGAATTTTAAACGTTATTTTCATTTTCAACATCCTCAAAAACTTATAAATGTCTTAATTTTCCAAGTTTTTTTTTTCTATAGTGTGGAAAGTCGATTGTCTGCCCCTTGCTGATCTTATATTCCAAACATTCCCAATAGGTGTCGCTAGCAGTGTATCATTCAAAAACAAGATGGAGTGAAGTTTTTCTTCGATAAAATGTTGCATAATATTTGATTTTCTTAAATTAAAAAAATACTTGATCGATTTACGTGATTTTTGGAATATGACATCTTCATGCAGTGACAAGTACGTACATTATAAAGATTTTTTTTCAGATTTTTATAGTAAAAAAGATTACTTGTGGATCATTTATAGACTTGCACCGAAAAACGCAATTTTACCCAATTTTTTTTTAATTGCTTAGAACTATAAATAACTTTCTACTCATTGATTTTTCGTCATTTTTGGATTATTACTATTTTCGCCGAAAATTTTTCGCCATGACAATTAAGTACGTAATATTGTTTTTGGTAAATATCCAGATACGCTACAACAGAACACCGCGCTCATAACGTAAACGGAAGCTACAAAATAGTGGAAAGTAGTTCGTGGGTTCAGGGGTTAATACCATGCAAACGGTAAATTTGCCCCAAGTTTGACTATCAGATTCGTTGTCAGCGACCTCAATTACCTATATAAAAACAAATTAGAGTGGTCTGTGTTCTGTTGTAGCGTATCTGTATATTTACCTCGTTTTTGCTTAAAACAATTAAATAAAAAAAAACTTGATCTGTCGACTCTTAATAAGCATTATCAGCCTTATGTTCAATAACAATTTAGTAGTAAAATCATAAATTTGGATTTTCTTAGTTTAAAAAAACTAATGGATCGGTTTAAGTGATTTTTGGAATATGACATCTTCGTTCTGTATAGACTTTCGGTGCTTCTACAGAATTGGCACGAGATTTTGTAGTCGATAAATGGAGTTTTCAGATTTAAAAAAAAAAACAATGGTCTCAACTGATTTTCTTGTCAATTCTAATAAGTTACAATGGTACCACCTTCCAAATTATACAGTCGAAATTACCTGAATATTACTGAATTATTAAAAAAAAACTTTAATCGTGTTAGCAGGAGAAAAATTGCTGCTATCTTGTTTAAACAAAACGGAAAATTACCTCCCTTTTGAACTCTCCTGTGTCTTACGATCGTTTTCATCAAAGTCTATTGTTTATTTTCTTTAATAAATAATTTTCTACCTTATCGATTTTCGTAATTTTTGGATATAATCATCTTAAAAATACGAGGAATACGTAGATACGATTCTTTTCATGTGAAATTCAGGATTATGGGTACTAGTGCACTTATTGATCCGTGCTGAAATATTAACGTTATTATTTAAAAAGCCATTCTTAACATGGGGAGGGGAGGGTATTTTGTACCTATTGTATAATTTAACCTTACAATTGAATAAAAAAAAAACATATCATAAAACTTTTATTAAAATTGGAAATACGATTTTAAAAAATAGCGCTGATCAATCAGCAAGTGCACTAGTACCGGATTATGATTTTCGAAATTCCGTCCCAATAGTGTTTCCCGATTTTTCCGTGTTTTTTTTTTTTTTTTTTTTTCAAGTAAGTGTCATTGTGAATATACAAAAAAAAAAAAACAAAATAAAAGCACCGCGGTTTTATTTTGTTTTTAAGAGCCACTATGCTAAAAAAGAACGAACTCTCATTTATAAATGAATTCATACACAAAAGAAAACATCCTTATTGATAATGTCGAAACATGTGCAAGAGAACACGTGTTCGCATTTTTAGTTGGTGATCGCGAGAAACGATTAGAAATTTTAAAAAATAAAAATGTTTTCTTTTAAAAAAAAAATGGCGTTGTTTACCTGCCGAATCCGTGGAATAAGTTTGGCATCTGCTAAATAAAAAGAATCTTTGCTGGAACCGGATTTCTTTTTTGAACTCATCCTAAATTTGGAAAAGATCGTATAAATTTAGAAAAATAAATAAAATCAAATAGGTTGTTTTAGCAAAATTATCTCCCTTTGACGGTGTTAGCCGAGATTATGTCCCTTATTAAAAATTGTCTTCATCCTATGTGTATTTGTGATTTAAAAAAAAACAAGAGGCAACAATGCCACACTGCCAACACTCTACATTCTACAATCAAGAACATCTCAACTGCAAAATACGACGCACAGCTGATACAACTCTTCACTCCTTCTGTCTGTATGAGATCTTACAGGCTGCCGAAAGAACAGGTTTATCACGAATTAATATTTTTTTTTAATTCGTTAACTAACTTACACACAACTCAAGTAGATGTTGCTCATACAAGTCGATGATACGTCCTTGACAATTAGTTTGACCATATTGGTGGCCTTTTATCTATCAGGCTGTGATATTTGCTATGTTTAGAATGTCCACCCTTCCAGGTCTTGGCTTCTCATAGAGTTTTCTCTGCAACTTCTCTCCCTCTCACACACAGACGTGATGTTACTTGTCTCAGTCTTTTCTATAAATATTATTATTGCATGTGTTCTGTTCCCTGCTTCCTTTGTTCCAGCTCTTTGAATCGGTGGTCTAGTGGTCGTCACTAATTTGCTGTTTTGATGTAGCGACCACTACATACGGTCGAGTGTCGGCATTCTTGTCACTTTGAAGAAGAACTAAGTTTTGAAAAAGTTCAGTTTGAAATGGATTTTTGTTTACAATGCACGGCCCAGGTTGGCCGATAAGAATAGCAACAAATAATAACAATAATTATTATCTTCAAGTCTCTTCTTAAAGGGGCTTCTCCTTTAAGAATTTACAACTAGTTAATCGACAGTCGACACTTTCACTGAGTTATGCCAAACAGACGGACTGTTCCGCTGTATCACAGTGTGGCTAGACTAAAACTCATCAGAGAGTAATCTAATTTACAACTAGCTTATCGACGGTAGACACTATCAATGAGTTTACGTGTGTGTGTGTGTGTGTGTGTTTGTTTGTTTGTGTGTGTGTGTGTGTGTGTGTGTGTTACGTTAACATTCGAAATGTTGATTTTAAAAGCGTTCAGGTATGCTGAAAACGAATATCGCAAGGAAAATTAGCAGAGACAAATAGTTTTGTTGCTAGTTTTATTAATGCGTGTATTTTGAAATGTAAATCACTGGCGACCATGTTTAAACAGGCGGCATATGGAAGGGGCCAACCCTCAGTTTGTTCAGGTATGCTGAAAACGAATATCGCAAAGAAAAATTAGCAGAGACAGATAGACAGACTACTAGTTTTGTTGCTAGTTTTATTAATGCGTGTATTGTGAAATGTAAATCCCTGGCGACCATGTTTGAATAGGTGGCATATGAAAGGGGCCAACCCTCAGTTTGTTCAGGTATGCTGAAAACGAATATCGCAAAGAAAATTAGCACAGACTGACTATAGATTCACCATCATAGTATTGAAATATTTTTTTATTTTATAAAGGAATCACTACTTATCAAGCCCCAGAGGCAACTCGAGGATAAGGGTTAAAGTGTGTACAGTAGTCAATTGGACAATATCATAGTAATCGTTAGAAGTGTCAATTTGGTAAATTGGATTACTTAAGAGGAACGGCTCATCAAGAACTTATTTACATTGGACTTGAAGACGACGAAGTAAAAATATAAAGTTGAAAGAACTAGCGAAAAATACGATTTTAACGATGCCTTTCAAATCGTAAACTGCCTGTTTACATTTTTTGCGTTTAAAAAGTGTAAAAAAAGAGCAAACCTTCAGAATCCTAAAAAGATCTCCCGGGAGCATTTTTGCAACATGAAAAATATACAAACCAAAATAAAGAGAGGAGAGGCCACCCTATTTTGGTGAAACGCACGCACGCACACACGCATACACACACACAAACGCACACATAAGCACGCATGTCACCAAGCTAAAGAAGAGAGAAGGTGGGGGAAGGAGAGAAAAGGATCGTGTTCTCTGCACTGCACGTGCCGGGGTCAAACAGAAGTTAAATGAAATCGATTAAAAATGGCTCCACAAAGTTGTGTCTGAACTTTTTATTCTATGAAACTTAAGATTAATAAAACGAAATAATCGTGACCCGTGGAAATTCCACGGCGAATATTTCGCATTCAATAAGAACAAAACGAAAAAGTAGTGAACAAATAAATATATAAGAAAATGAATGTTACCAAAGGCAAGATAAGTTACCCTTCTACCTACCTAGATCACATTTTTGTTGTTTTAACTTATTTTAAAACGTTTATTTAACACAAACAAAAGTAGCGCACAGTTTTAAGTTAGAACAATAAAGAAAGTGTCTGACATTTTACAGTCATCTTGTGAGACTCGATAATCGCTCCAAACTCGAAAATTAAGCAAAATACTGGTAGCAACACATCCAATAAATGTCAGCAAACGAACATGTTTTCTTTTTCACATTAGCGAAACTCTTATCAGAGCAAAAGCGAAAATGAGAAGCAAAAACAAATGAAGAAGTCGGTTTTTATCGTTGAGCACAAAAACAAAAACAAAAAGAGTATCTAATCTAATAGGCCCCGTGCTATAGGTCAATCTCCAAAGTCTGTCCCATCGCCTCAGTGTTGCATCCAGTTTGTTCAGGTATGCTGAAAACGAATATCGCAAGGAAAATTAGCACAGACAGACTACTAGTTTTGGAGCTAGTTTTAGTTAATGCGTGCATTTTGAAATGTAGATCACTGGCGCCCATGTTTGAACAGGCGGCATATGAAATGGGCCAACCCTCAGTTTGTTCAGGTATGCTGAAAACGAATATCGCAAGGAAAATTAGCAGAGACAAATAGTTTTCGAGCTAGTTTTATTAATGCATGTATTTTTAAATGTAAATTACTGGCGACCATATTGGAACAGGCGGCATATGAAACGGGCCAACCCTATCTTTGTTCAGGTATGCTGAAAACGAATATCGCAAGGAAAGTTAGCACAGACAAATAGTTTTCAAGACAGTTTTATTAATGCGTGCATTTTGAAATGAAAAGGAAAACTAGCACATCAAAGTATTGAAATATTTTTTGTTTTACAAAGGAATCACTACTTATCAAGGCCCAGAGACCACTCGAGGGTTTAAAGAGTGTGCAGTATGGGACAATATCATAGTAATCGTTAGAAGTATAAATTTTGTAAATTGGATTACTTAAGAGGAACGGCTTATCAAGAACTTGTTTACATTGGACTTGAAGAGGACGAAATAAAAATATAAAATTTAATGAACTCGCTAAAAATATTTTAACGATGCCTTTCAACTCGTAAACTGCTTGTTTACATTTGTGTACATTTTTCGAAGATAATAAAAAGTGTAAAAAAAAGTAAACGTTTAGAATCCTACAAAGATCTCCCGGAAGCATTTTTGCAACATAAAAAATATACAAACCAAAATAAAAAGAGGAGGAAACCTACTCAAAAATATGGTTTATTACATCGCTTAAAATAAAGAAGAATCGGGGCCTCCAATAATACGATAATTTGGTGGGGAAGCAAATTGTGTTCTTTTTTCTAACTTGGTTTTAAAAAGTTTTTATTGCTAACATTTATTTTCATGAACTCTAACCACACCTCACAACCCTAATCCGGCCGGTCGGGAAAAAGTTTTAACTTTTTTAAAATTTTGTTGAAACCGACGAAATGAATTTTAATTTAAACTTCGTTTGACGTTGGCACGTCGCACGCACGCACGCACACACACACACACACACACACACGCACGCACACATAAGCATTCGCTTGTCACCGAGCTAAAGAAGAGAGAAAGTGGGGGAAGGAGAGAAAAGGGTCGTGTTCTCTGCACTGCACGTGCCGGGGTCAAACGTAAGTTTTAAAAAATGGCTCGACAAAGTTGTGTCTGAACTTTTTATTCTATGAAACTTAAGATTAATAAAACGAAATAATCGTGACCCGTGGAAATTCCACGGCGAATATTTCGCATTCAATAAGAACAAAACGAAAAAGTAGTGAACAAATAAATATATGAGAAAATGTTGTTTTAACTTATTTTAAAACGTTTATTTAACACAAACAAAAGTAGCGCACAGTTTTAAGTTAGAACAATAAAGAAGTGTCTGATATTTTACAGTCATCTTGCGAGACTCGACAATCGCTCCAAACTCGAAAATTAAGCAAAATACTGGTAGCAACACATCCAATAAATGTCAGCAAACGTTCGAACATGTTTTCTTTTTCACATTAGCGAAACTCTTATTAGAGCAAAAGTTAAAATGAGAAGCAAACACAAATGAAGAAGTCGGTTTTTATCGTTGAGCACAAAAACAAAAACAAAAAGAGTATCTAATCTAATAGGCCCCGTGCTATAGGTCAATCTCCAAAGTCTGTCCCATCGCCTCAGTGTTGCATCCCTGTTTACAAGTACTTTAATGAGATGTGCTCTGATGAATCCATAGCACTTATACCAGTGCCCGGAAAACTTGTCCCGGGAAAACTCGTCTCGAAGTCGAGTGTCGGCGTTCTTGTCTCGAAGTAAGTTTTTTTTAACACAGTTGAGTTGGAAATGGATTTCTGCACGTGCATCATGGCTGGACGATAAGAATAACAATACAAATAACAATAATTATTATCTTCAAGTCTCTTCTTAAAGGGGCATTCGGCTACGAAGTTACAACTAGCTAATCGACACGCGACACTGTCAATGAGTTATGCGAAACAGACGGACTCTTCCGCTGTATCAAAGTTATTAAGTGTGGTTAGACTGAAACTCATTAAAGCCAGTAATCTAAGTTTCAACTAGCTAATAGACATTCGGCACTTTCAATGAGTTATGCGATCACCGCCACTTGTTCAAAAACGGACTGTTCCGCTGTATCACAGTTATTAAGGGTTGTTAGAGTGTAACTCATCAGAGCCAGTAACCTAACTTACAACTAGCTAGTCAACATTCGACACTGTCATTGAGTTATGCGATACACTGCTAATTGTCCAGAGACGGACTGTTCTACTGTATCACAGTTGTAAAGGATGGTTAGACTAAAACTCATAAGAGCCAGTAATCTAATTTACAACTACCTTATCGACAGTAGACACTTTCACTGAGTTTACGTGTGTGTGTGTGTGTGTGTGTCTTTTTGTGTGTGTGTGGTTCGTTAACATTCGGACTGTCCATTATAAAATCGTTCGGGTATGCTGAAAACGACTATCGCAAGGCACAGACAAATAGTTTTCGAGATACTAATACGTATATTTCGAGATACTAATGCGCATATTTTGAAATGTAAATCACTGGCGACCATGTTTGAACAGGCGGCATATGAAAGGGGCAAACCCTCAGTTTGTTCAGGTATGCTGAAAACGAATATCGCAAGGAAAATTAGCACACACAGACAGAGTTTATTTTGGGAGCTAGTTTTATTAATGCGTGTATTTTGAAATGCAAATCCTTGGCGACCATGTTTGAACAGGCGACATATGAACGGGGGCAACCATCAGTTTTTCAGGTATGCTGAAAACGAATATCGCAATAAAAATTAGCAGAGACAGACAGACTACTAGTTTTGGAGCTAGTTTAAATTATGCGTGTATTTTGAAATGTAAATCACTGGCGACCATGTTTTAACAGGCGGCATATGACAGGGGCAAACCCTCTTTTTGTTCAGGTATGCTGAAAACGAATATCGCAGGGAAAATGAGCACAGACAAATACTGTTGTAGCTAGTTTTATTAATGCGTGTATTTTGAAATGTAAATCACTGGCGAGCATGTTTGAACAGGTGATATATGAACGGGGGCAACCATCAGTTTTTCAGGTATGCTGAAAACGAATATCGCAAGGAAAATTAGCACAGACAGACAGACTACTAGTTTTGGAGCTAGTTTTATTAATGCGTGTATTTTGAAATGTAAATCACTGGCGACCATGTTTAAACAGGCGGCATATGAAAGGGGCCAACCCTCAGTGTGTTCAGGTATGCTGAAAACGAATATCGCAAGGAAAATCAGCACAGACTGACTATAGATTCACCATCAAAGTAGTGAAATTTTTATTTTTATATAAAGGAATCACTACTTATCAAGTCCCAGAGGCCACTCGAGGATAAGGGTTAAAGTGTGTACAGTAGTCAATTGGACAATATCATAGTAATCGTTAGAAGTGTACATTTGGTAAATTGGATTATTTAAGAGGAACGGCTCATCAAGAACTTATTTACATTGGACTTGAAGACGACGAAATAAAAATATAAAGTTGAAAGAACTATCATTTTAATGATGCCTTTCAAATCGTAAACTGCCTGTTTACATTTTTTTACATTTTTCGAAGATAATAAAAAGTGTAAACAAAAGCAAACCTATAGAATCCTAAAAAGATCTCCCGGGAGCATTTTTGCAACATGAAAAATATACAAACCAAAATAAGGAGAGGAGGCAACTTATTTTCATGAACTCTAACCACACCTCACAACCCTAATCCGGCCGGTCGGGGAAAAACGTTTTTATTTTTTTAAATTTTGGTGAATACGACAACACACATACGAACGCATGTACACTCATACATACACACACACACACGCACGCACACATACGCGGCTTGTCACCAAGCTAAAGAAGAGAGAGAGAGTGGGGGAAGGAGAGATAAGAATAACAATACAAATAACAATAATTATTATCTTCAAGTCTCTTCTTAAAGGGGCATTCGGCTACGAAGTTACAACTAGCTAATCGACACGCGACACTGTCAATGAGTTATGCGAAACAGACGGACTCTTCCGTTGTATCAAAGTTATTAAGTGTGGTTAGACTGAAACTCATTAAAGCCAGTAATCTAAGTTTCAACTAGCTAATAGACATTCGGCACTTTCAATGAGTTATGCGATCACCGCCACTTGTCCAAAAACGGACTGTTCCGCTGTATCACAGTTATTAAGGGTGGTTAGAGTGTAACTCATCAGAGCCAGTAACCTAACTTACAACTAGCTAGTCAACATTCGACACTGTCATTGAGTTATGCGATACACTGCTAATTGTCCAGAGACGGACTGTTCTACTGTATCACAGTTGTAAAGGATGGTTAGACTAAAACTCATAAGAGCCAGTAATCTAATTTACAACTACCTTATCGACAGTAGACACTTTCACTGAGTTTACGTGTGTGTGTGTGTGTGTGTGTGTGTGTGTCTTTTTGTGTGTGTGTGGTTCGTTAACATTCGGCCTGTCTATTTTAAAATCGTTCGGGTATGCTGAAAACGAATATCGCAAGGCACAGACAAATAGTTTTCGAGATACTAATGCGTATATTTCGAGATACTAATGCGTATATTTTGAAATGTAAATCACTGGCGACCATGTTTGAACAGGCGGCATATGAAAGGGGCAAACCCTCAGTTTGTTCAGGTATGTTGAAAACGAATATCGCAAGGAAAATTAGCATAGTCTGACTATAGATTCACCATCAAAGTATTGAAATGTTTTTATTTTATTTTACAAAGGAATCACTGACTATCAAGGCCCAGAGACCACTCGAGGGGTTAAAGAGTGTACAGTGGTCAATGGACAATATCATAGTAATCGTTAGAAGTGTAAATTTGGTAAATTGGATTACTTAAGATGAACGGCTCATCAAGAACTTGTTTACATTGGACTTGAAGACGACGAAATAAAAACTATACAGTTGAAAGAACTCGCGAAAAATATCATTTTAACGATGCCTTTCAAATCGTAAACTGCTTGTTTACATTTGTGTACATTTTTCGAAGATAATAAAAAGTGTAAAAAAAGGCAAACCTTTAGAATCCTAAAAAGATCTCCCGGAAGCATTTTTGCTACATGAAAAATATACAAACCAAAGTAAAGACAGGAGGCACCCTACTCTAAAATATGGTTTATTACATCGCCTAAAAAAAAAAGTAGAATCTTAATTTAGACGCTCCAATATATGATAATTTGGTGGGGGAAGCAAATTGTTTTCTTTTTTCTAACTTGGTTTTAAAAAGTTTTTATTGCTAACATTTATTTTCATGAACTCTAACCACACCTCACAACCCTAATCCGGTCGGTCGGGGAAAAAAGTTTTTATTTTTTTAAATTTTGGTGAATACGACAACACACATACGCACGCATGTACACACATACACACACACACACACACACATACGCACGCACACATAAGCATATCGCTTGTCACCAAGCTAAAGAAGAGAGAGAGAGAGTGGGGGAAGGAGAGAAAGGATCGTACGTGCCGGGGTCAAACAGAAGTTAAATGAAATCGATTATAAATCGCTCGACAAAGTTGTGTCTGAACTTTTTATTCTATGAAACTTAAGATTAATAAAACGAAATAATCGTGACCCGTGGAAATTCCACGGCGAATATTTCGCATTCAAGAGAACAAAACGAAAAAGTAGTGAACAAATAAATATATAAGAAAATGAATGTTACCAAAGGCAAGATAAGTTACTCTTCTACGTACCTAGATCACATTTTTGTTGTTTTAACTTATTTTAAAACGTTTATTTAACACACACAAAAGTAGCGCACGGTTTTAAGTTAGAACAATAAAGAAGTGTCTGACATTTTACAGACATCTTGTGAGACTCGATAATCGCTCCAAACTCGAAAATTAAGCAAAATACTGGTAGCAACACATCCAATAAATGTCAGCAAACGTTCGAACATGTTTTCTTTTTCACATTAGCGAAACGCTTATCAGAGCAAAAGCGAAAATGAGAAGCAAACACAAATGAAGAAGTCGGTTTTTATCGTTGAGCACAAAAACAACAACAAAAAAAGAGTAATCTAATAGGCCCCGTGCTATAGGTCAATCTCCAAAGTCTGTCCCATCGCCTCGGTGTTGCATCCTTGTTTACAAGTACTTTAATGGGATGTGCTCTGATGAACCCATACCACCTCGACGTACAATGGCAAAATCACAGCGGTTCGGTTCACGACGGTTCACTGCTGGGGTCCCTAAAGGTCGGAAATCCTTCTACTCTGATAGTGTTTACTTTACGCAGACTTGCTATCGTATAGAAAAGTCGGTACTTAGTTGGATACGGGGTAATATTTAAAGATAGCGACCAGAGAAAAAAAATAGTCAAAAGGTCGCAACCAGGTTAAAAAATAGTAAAATAGTTTTATTTTGCTTTTATTAATTATTAATAAACGAATGAATCATTTCTATTTAAAATCCATTAAGTATTATGCATGCAAAACTTAAAAAACAAAACATGTTTCTAATGCATCAACATTATGTGAACAAGCTAAATCTAAACTAAATGAATTTGACCTGATGTCGAGTTTATCTAAAAGCGATACTCGATTTTTCACTCGGAATTATTCCTCGTTCAATTCAAGTTTCACGACATATTGATTACATTGTTAGATGACAGTACAAAGAATAGATTTCTAAATAATAATGTTTTTATTTCGGCACGGTAGCACAACTGCATAGGATGCATATATTTTTTCAAGGAGAGGTTGGATGTTTATACTACGCTGGGGTAGGTCGTAAAAATAACCGTTTTTTTTCCTTCATTCTGACCAAAGACCATTTGCTGCTAACCTCTCTCTCTCTCTCTTTCTCTCTCTCTCTCTCTCTCTCTCTCTCTCTCTCTGGCTTCTCCGTGCTCCTGTTACGAAGTTTATATATATATATATATATATATATATATATATATATATATATATATATATATATATATATATATATATATGAGAGATGGAGACAGAAAAGGAAAGGGGGGGAGAAGGGAGAGAGAGAGAGGGAGGGAGACAGAAAGAGAAAGAGGGGCAAAGGGGGGAGAAGAGAGAGAGAGAGAGAGAGAGAGAGAGAGAGAGAGAAATATGTGTGTCTACGCTCTCCGCCATCACGTCAACGAGGAAGGGAGAAGAAACGGAGACAGCTGAGAGGCACACACTCTATATAAACGCACACATACACACATACTTGCATAAACACACATACACGCACTCGCATAAACACACACACAAATACTTAAACACACCAACACACAAAACACGAATCATTACTCTGTGTTTGTGTGTGTGTGTGTGTGTGTGTGTGTGTGTGTGTGTGTTTCGCTCCCCAGCTTTCTATATCATCTCCGTTTGACAAAGTTTTAATATTCAATACATTAAATCAACAGCTATAATTTATATGAATCGTCCTTGTATTTAGCTTGACTTTCTCAATTCAAATTGAGATTCGCCATTTTGATCCCAGGCAAAGAACAATTTTATTAGCGTAATGGTGCGAAGATCGGGGTGGCGACAATAAGTCGAGTGTCGGCATTCTTGTCACTTTGAAGACGAACTAAGTTTTGGAAAAAGTTCAGTCTGAAATGGATTTCTGTTTACAACGCACGGCCCAGGTTGGCCGATAAGTCTTCAAGTCTCTTCTTAAAGGGGCTTCTCCTTTAAGAATTTACAACTAGTTAATCTACAGTCGACACTTTCACTGAGTTATGCAAAACAGACGGACTGTTCCGCTGTATCACAGTGTGGCTAGACTAAAACTCATCAGAGAGTAATCTAATTTACAACTAGCTTATCGACAGCAGACACTTTCACTGGGTTTACGTGTGTGTGTGTGTGTGTCTGTGTGTGTATTTCGTTAACATTCGAAATGTTGATTTTAAAAGCGTTCAGGTATGCTGAAAACGAATATCGCAAGGAAAATTAGCAGAGACAAATAGTTTTGGAGCTAGTTATATTAATGCGTGTATTTTGAAATGTAAATCACTGGCGACTATCTTTGAACAGGCGGCATATGAAAGGGACCAACCCTCAGTTTGTTAAGGTATGCTGAAAACGAATATCGCAAGGAAAACTAACAGAGACAAATAGTTTTGGAGCTAGTTTTATTAATGCGTGTATTTTTAAATGTAAATCACTGGCGACCATGTTTAAACAGGCGGCATATGAAAGGGGCCAACCCTCAGTGTGTTCAGGTATGCTGAAAACGAATATCGCAAGGAAAATCAGCACAGACTGACTATAGATTCACCATCAAAGTAGTGAAATATTTTTTTATTTTATATAGGAATCACTACTTATCAAGTCCCAGAGGCCACTCGAGGATAAGGGTTAAAGTGTGTACAGTAGTCAAAGACAATATCATAGTAATCGTTAGAAGTTTAAATTTGGTAAATTAGATTATTTAAGAGGAACGGCTCATCAAGAACTTATTTACATTGGACTTGAAGACGACGAAATAAAAATATAAAGTTGAAAGAACTATCATTTTAATGATGCATTTCAAATCGTAAACTGCCTGTTTACATTTTTTTTTACATTTTTCGAAGATAATAAAAAGTGTAAAAAAAAGAAAACCTATAGAATCCTAAAAAAGATCTCCCGGGAGCATTTTTGCAACATGAAAAATATACAACCCAAAATAAAGAGAGGAGGCAACCCTACTCAAAAATATGGTTTATTACATCGCCTAAAAAAAGAAGAAGAATCGGGGCCTCCGTGGGGAAGTAAATTGTTTTCTTTTTTCTAACTTGGTTTTAAAAAGTTTTTATTGCTAACATTTATTTTCATAAACTCTAACCACACCTCACAACCCTAATCCGGCCGGTCGGGAAAAAAGTTTTTATTTTTTTAAATTTTGTTCAAACCGACAACACACACACACACACACACACACGCACGTACACACATACACGCACGCACGCACACATAGGCATCGCTTCTTGTCACCAAGCTGAAGAAGAGAGAAAGTGGGGAAGGGGAGTAAGGGTCGTGTTCTGTGTACTGCACGTGCCGGGGTCAAACAGAAGTTAAATAAATGGCTCGACAAAGTTGTGTCTGAACATTTATCCTATGAAACTTAAGATTAATAAAACGAAATAATCGTGACCCGTGGAAATTCCACGGCGAATATTTAGCATTCAATAAGAACAAAACGAAAAAGTAGTGAACAAATAAATATATAAGAAAATGAATGTTACCAAAGGCAAGATAAGTTACCCTTCTGCCTACCTAGATCACATTTTTGTTGTTTTAACTTATTTTAAAACGTTTATTTAACACAAACAAAAGTAGCGCACGGTTTTAAGTTAGAACAATAAAGAAGTGTCTGACATTTTACAGACATCTTGTGAGACTCGATAATCGCTCCAAACTCGAAAATTAAGCAAAATACTGGTAGCAACACATCCAATAAATGTTAGCAAACGTTCGAACATGTTTTCTTTTTCACATTAGCGAAACTCTTATCAGAGAAAAAGCGAAAATGAGAAGCAAACACAAATGAAGAAGTCGGTTTTTATCGTTGAGCACAAAAACAACAACAAAAAAAGAGTATCTAATCTAATAGGCCCCGTGCTATAGGTCAATCTCCAAAGTCTGTCCCATCGCCTCAGTGTTGTATCCCTGTTTACAAGTACTTTTATGGGATGTGCTCTGATGAACCTATAGCATTTATACCAGTGCCCGGAAAACTTGTCCCGGGAAAACTCGTCTCCGGAATAACGTTACCCGGAAAACTCGTACTGTTCAGTTTGTTCAGGTGTGCTGAGCATTAGTTTTGGAGCTAGTTTTATTAATGCGTGTATTGTGAAATGTAAATCACTGGCGACCATGTTTGAACAGACGACATATGAAAGGGGCCAACCCTCAGTTTGTTCAGATATGCTGAAAACGAATATCGCAAGGAAAATTAGCAGAGACAAATAGTTTTGGAGCTAGTTTTATTAATGCGTGTATTTTGAAATGCAAATCACTGGCGACCATGTTTAAACATGCGGCGTATGAAAGGGGCCAACCCTCAGTTTGTTCAGATATGCTGAAAACGAATATCGCAAGGAAAATTAGCACAGACAGACAAATCGTTTTCGAGATATTAATGCGTGTATTTTGAAATGTAAAGTAAAATAGATGGCCCATCAAGCCAGAAATAAATTAATGACAGTTTAAAGGCTTCAAAATCGCTTTCGAATTTACTATGACATGATCGTGATTTTCTCATAAAATTCAACATCAACTGTCGATTTATTCGTCGCATTAACTCGCATCCTAGACTTGATTTAACCCGTAAGTGTCGACTCATAAATCAATCGAAATATAAATATAGAAAAAAAAATTATTAGGATTATTTTTTATTAATAGTAAATTACTGTTTCTTAAATTTCAAATCTATATAAAAACACGAACTTAATTTCAAATCTATATAAAAACACGAACTTAATTTTCCGTTTCAGCGTATATTTTGTAAATTTAAATCCAGCCGAGAATGGTTTATGTAAGATGACTAAACCTCCCCCCCCTCTCTCTCTCTCTCTCTCTCTCTCTCTCTCTCTCTCTCTCTCTCTTTAGCTTCTCCGTGCCCCTGTCACTAAGTATGTGTATATATATACTTATATATATATATATATATATATATATATATATGGAGAGAGAGAGAGAGAGAGAGAGAGAGAGAGAGAGAGAGAGAGAGAGAGAGAATATGTGCTTCCACATCAAAGGGGGGCAGGAGCATAAACAGAGACAGAAGCACACACTCTAACACACTCGCATAAAAACACACATACAGAAAACACACACATACATACGCACTTGGATAAACACACACACACAC